>NW_027187150.1:250928-482598 GCF_028583685.1 Petaurus breviceps papuanus
GAGATGCGCATATATCAACATACACATTTTCCTACCACTAAAACCATACACCAAAGTTTCCATGTGATTTAGGGTGAGCCTTGGTTCTCAAATGTAATGTCAAACAGGTTTTAGAATCTTAGAGGTCACCTAGTCCAACCTGTACCTGAATGAGAAACCTCTTTTACAACAACCCCAAAAAGTTGTCATTCAGTGTTTACTTAAAAACCTGTAGCAAACAAAAATACTTTACTTCTTTGAAAAAAAATTGAAGATATCAATAACTTTTTCCTGATATCTGATACACAGAACTGGTAGGAGTACAGTGTGTCCCTGCCACCCAAATGAAAACGAGGGCTATGTGGTTCTCTAGGTCCTCAAGTTCAGTCCTTTGACTGAATCCAAACTTCACAGAACAAATCCACTTAATAAAAGGATTTGTTCTATAAAACTTGGACTTAGTCAAAAGGGTGCAACTAAGGACCTAGAAGGCCACATGTGGCCCCAAGGCCACAGGTTCCCCACCCTTGTACTAGGAGTTACTCATTCCTGGTTTCTCAAAGTCTGAAAGGTCCCTATTAAACAAGGTTAGTTTTCCACACTGAACTATATGAGTTGTCTTAGGAAACTGATGACAGTATTACCTCTGTTTCTCCCTTTGTCACTGATCTTCACCTAAATATTCTCTATCATACTTTCCTTCCTGCTCTGGGTCCTGGGTTCCCTCTATATTTTTTTTTCAAATGCTTTATTAACTTCTGATTTACATCATTCATTTCCGCCAGATTTTGAGTTACAAATTTTCTCCCCGTTTTTCCCCTACCCACCCCCCCAAAAATAGCAGTCCCACAGGATATCCCCTCCTCCAATCTGCTCTCTCCCATACCCCTTTCGACTTTTCCAGTGAATCTCTATGCCCCAGTGCCTGTATATCTTATTTCCCAATTACATGTAAAATAGTATTGATAATAGTATATACATATATATACATACACACACATATATATATATATACATGCATATTTGAATATTTGATTTTAAAACTTTGAATTCCAGATTCATTCCCTTCCTCCCTTGTCACCTACCCTTACTGGGAAGATAAGCAGTACAGTATAGGATGTACATATGTAGCTACTGCAAAACAATAACATAGTAGATATATTGTAAAAGACTGACTATATTTCCCTCCCTCCTATCCCACCTCCCATTTGTTCTATTCTCTACTTTGATCCCGTCCCTTTTCAAAAGTGGGTGCTTCCAACTTCCCTCCCCTGCAGCCTGCCCTCCCTTCCATCATCCCCCCTCTCATCCCCTTTCCCCCCTACTCTCCTGGAGGGTGAGATACCCTATTTAGTGTGTATTTCATTCCCTCCTCAAGCCAGATTCAATGGGAATAAGGTTGACCCATTCCCTTTTGCCTTCCTATTCTTCCCCTCCATTGTAACCATTTCCCCTTGCCTCTTCTCTATAAGATAGTTTACCCCATTCTGTCTCTCCCCATCTCCTCTCATTATATTCCTCTCTCACCTCTTAATTTCACCTTTTAAGTATCATCCCTTCCTATTCAATTGGTCCTGTGCCCTCTATCTATGTATACCTGTAAACATATATACATACATTCACATATGTATTCATATCCCCATATACCCTCATATATAGACATATATATATATATTTCTATTCCCTTCAACTACTGAAAAAAGTTTTATCAGTTACAATTATTGTTTTTCCATGTAGCAATGTTAATAGTTCAACTTTGATAAGTTCCTTATGATTTCTTTTCCCTGTTTACCTTATGCTTCTCTTGCTTCTTGTATCTGAATGTCAAATTTTCTGTTCAACTCTGGTTTTTTCAGCAAGAATGCTTGAAAGTCCTCTATTCCACTGAATGACCATATTTTCCCCTGAAACATGATACTCAGTTTTGCTGGGTAGGTGACTCTTGGTTTTAATCCCAGCTCCTTTGACCTCCAGAATATCATATTCCAAGCCCTTCGATCCCTCAGTGTAGAAGCTGCCAGATCCTGGGTTATCCTGATTGTGTTTCCAAAATATTCAAATTGTTTCTTCCTGGCTGCTTGTAATATTCTCTCCTTAGTCTGGGAATTCTGGAACCTGCTATTATATTCCTAGGAGTTTTCATTTTGGGATCTTTTTCAGGAGGTGATCAGTGGATTCTTTCAACCTCTATTTTGCCCTCTGATTCTAAAACATCAGGGCAATTTTCTTTGAGAACTGCCTGGAGGATGATTTCTAGGTTCTTACTTTGATCATGGCTTTCAGGTAGTCCAATAATTTTTAAATTATCTCTCCTGGATCTATTTTCCAGTTCAGTGGTTTTTCCCATGAGATATTTCAAATTGCTTTCTATTCTTTCATTTGTTTGGATCTGTTTAACAGTATCTTGATTTCTCATAAAGTCATTATCTTCCATTTGCTCCAATCTAATTCTGAAGCAATGATTCTTCTCATTGAGCTTTTGAGATTCTTTTTCCATCTGGCAAATTCGACTTTTTAAGGCATTCTTCTCCTCATTGATTAAGCCTCTTTTGCCATTTGAGTCAGTCTGTTTTTTAAAGTGTTATTTTCCTCAGTCAGGCTGTTGACTCTCATTTCATAATTTTCTTGCATTGTTCTCATTTCTCTTCCCAATTTTTCCTCCACTTCTCTTATCTTCTTCTTAAGGTCCTCTATGGCCTGTAACCAGCTTGTATTTTCCTTTGAAGCTTTTGGTGCAGGAGTTCTGACTTCACTGTCTTCCTCCTGTTCCATGCTTTGCTCCTTTTTGTCCCCAAAATAGGAGACTAATGTTGGAATCTTCTGTCTGCTTTGTTTCCTTTGCCTGGTCATGTCGCCCCTCAGTCACTTGACCCCTGGGCTTTTTGCCACAGTAGGACTCTGCCACCAGACAGGGGAGCTTTCGTTCCAAACGCTGGGGTTTTCTCAGCTGCCAGAGGTATTAGATGGGTGCCCTGTCTGAGGTTTCCACACACTCTGGCAAGCTGGACACACACCCCAGGACCTCCACCCTAGACTGCAATCTAGATTCAAGCAAGTTAAAGCAAGAGCGATTATCCCTCAAACTGGTGCTTGATCCCCCTACACTCTACAGGCCAGGAGCTGAAGCTGCCACATGGTGCTGGCTGGCTGTGCCAGCGCCTCAGCAGCTTATCGCCCCAGGGGCGAAAGCCACACACTTCCACTTAGTGGTCCCAAAGTCCACACTGCACTGACCTCTCACTTTGTCCTTAGCATCTATGTGTTGATAAATCTGGAAATAGCCACAGCTGCTGCTGATCTGGGGTCCCTCCAGCTGTGGCTGGTCAGGCCCACCCTTGGGGCTAAAGCTTCGTTGTGGGGTGCTGTGCTGGCTGATTCCTGCTGGCTGCCTGCTGGGCTGTCCTCAGCGGGAGGTTAGCTTCTCTGTGTCATTTTGTGGGTTCTGCAGCTCCAAAGTTTGTTTAAAGTCCCCTTTTTACATGGATTGGGGAAGGTGGAAGTAGGAGCAGCGGGGAGGTCCTGCTTCTACTCCGCAATCTTGGCTCCACTCCCCGATATTTTCTTAATACAATGAAATTCTTCCCACTTTCACTACCACCCCACCTACTCTCTCTCTCTCTCATATGTTGTGACCATTTAAATAAGTTATACCTTTCTAATAGTTGAGTTCATTCATGGCTCCCACGAAGACTCACTTGGTATCTGAGGTGAAATTTGGCCTGTAAGTAGCAATCTCAAGCTCACCTTTCTGGTTTGTTACCCATATTTTAATTTGTTTGTAAAAATGTGAGGCTACTTTGGGGTTTTTTTGTTTGTTTTCTTGGGGATTGGGGGGGATTGTTTGGTTTTCTTTTTGGTTTTTTTGTGGGGTTTGGGGGTTTTGTTTTGTTTTGCTGGTTTCTTTCTTAGATGTTGTTTCCTATGAATCCTTGGGTGTCACTTCTCCCTACGTTGTAATTACCTACTGCCTGTGAAATCTAGTTTGGTGGATACACATTGGCAATTTTCTTGGATTGTGTTACTTTTCAGTTTAAAGCTGCCACTGCTATACCCTAAACCTCACATAGGAAAGTTTCTAAATGAGCTAAAGGTCATCCACTTGTCTAAAGGATATCCACTTGTCCTTCTAGGGACCAGTATTATACACAGGTTATCCAGATGTTCTCTACTTCTCAATGCATGACCAGCTCATCTCTTTTTGCAGTCATGTAGCCTCAATAATGTCTTTTACTCCATTTCTGGCATGCAATCCAGGACATATGCTTATACTCACCATGAATCTATTTCCCTTGAGTTATAGGAAATGGTTCATTTCTGTCTTTGTTCTTTGTAACTAGTACAGTGCCTTGCCCAAAAGAGACAATTAATAAATCTATGAATTGAACTGAAATCATCATGGCCCATCATTTACAGCCCTACAACATTCTTGGGGAAGATGGGTTTTTGCAGCAGTGAGCATTTTGTGTTCATTGAAAGCACCAAGCATTTTCCCAAATCCAATATGGCCCCTATCTTCTCCTAGTACTGCTAAATTCTGTACCCAGCTCATTATCCATCTGCCACAATTGCCCAAGATGCACACATCAATAGACTGATTTGACAAGCTACTCATCCAGCTGCATATTATAATCTGGGTTATATACATTTTTCATCTACTTTGCTTTTCCATGATGGATGGAAGACTAATCTCTTTTGCATGATAATATACTTTGTAATGAGTCAACTCCTATTTAAGTCACCATATACTTTGAGTCTCATCAACTTCTACTTGAAAATGGGAACATTGGAAAGCAGTAAAAATTGTTGTTAGAAAATATGTTTGGGCTCAAGGAATGAAAGAAGCCAGTTATGTCAACTCTCAGAAGGCTTACACCTTTAAAAAATGAGAAGGTTATTAAATGTCACAAATGCCAAACGAATACAATGAAAAAATTAAATGACAATATCCTAACAGACAAGAAATAACTGTGTATACACACAAGTCATTTCAAAATCCCCATCTGTATGGAACAGTTGTTCTATTGTGGATGGTTAGAATGATTTCTATCTCATTACTCAACATTTTGATGATTAGGTTACTCCAAATTAGGCTGCGTGTAACTTTGTGTGCAAAACATTGTGGAGGAAAATAAAATGAGCAGTATCAGCTTCATAAAAAAGTGCTTTCTCTCTTCGTTCAGACCTGTGATTTCATCTTTATGGAAACCATCCCACCCCTCCCCCATGCAAATCTACTACTCTTTTTAAAATTTTTAGCCTTAGAGTCACCTGACTTGCCCAAGGTCAAAAGCCAACATGAGTCAGAGGAAGGACTGGAACCCAGATTTTCCTCACTCCAAGGTTCATGATGCTTCCATAGTGACTTTCCCAACTGAACAAAGTCTTTTCTGGAAAACCATCAAGGACACAGAATTAAAACAGGCAAGTTTTTACTAGACACTTTCTAAAGCCAAAACTGTATCTCTGTTGTCACACAGTTAACAAAGTCAAAGAAAATAAAAACTCCCACTATGTTTATAGATTTGATCAAAGCATTCACCTCAATGGAGGCATCCTGACAGAGTGGGGAAAGTGCTGGATTGAACGTCCCTCCATTGCCCATATGACATTAAGAGTAAATGGCAGGGGGCGGCTAGGTGATGCAGTAAGTAAAGCGCTGGCCCCAGATTCGGGAGGACCTGAGTTCAGTTCCGGCCTCAGACACTTAACAGCCACACTAAAAACTAGGCGTGTAACCTTGGGCAAGTTACTTAACCCCAACTGCCCACCAAAAAGCAAAAAAAAAAAAAAAAAGAGTAAATGGCCTCCAGAGGCTCTTCCAGCTCTAAATCAATGACCTAGAAAGTAAAATAAAGCTGAACAAAATGCAGCTCAAAGTTCTCCACAGTCAAGCTCTCTACCTATCTGCCCTCAAAACTCAGGTAGGGTTTGGCTTTATCTAAGCATGCCTCTACATTCACTCCCCAGACATTTCCAAACCATGTCACCTAGATTCAGGTCATTCTCCTCATTCCCATCCCTCTGGATCCTGGCCTTTGTCCCTGAGAATATGGGCTCTGACAGGGGAATTTTCAACTTATTTTTCCCTGAACAAGACCTCCAAATCACTTCCTTGATATTTCTAAACCAGACTGCCCCCATTCCAGCTCCCCTTTATGCATGGTCTCCCACTAGACTCTAGGAAACTTCTTGAGGGCAAGAACGATTGCCAGTAATTGTACTGCACTCATATTTGTATCCCCAGTGCTTAGCACAGAGCCTGACATATACTGAGTGCTTAAAAATTTTTTTCCTCAGTTTATTTTGTTCAATGATCTTTTAATATAGACATTAAGAGAGGTAGTGTTCTATATTTGTCAAAGGTATTCACCACAGTCATGGAAAGTGTCCTATGTTAAGATCTAAAGCAGCAATTCTTTTTTCTTTTTTGGAGGGGGAAGGCAAGGCAATTGGGGTTAAGCAACTTACCCAAGGTCACACAGCTAGTAAGTGTGTCAAGTGTCTAAGGGTAGATTTGAATTTAGGTCCTCCTGACTCATGGGCTGGTGCTCTATTCACTGTACCACCTAGCTGCCCCTAAAGCAGGAATTCTTAACCTGGGATCTGTGAATTTGTTTTATTTAATATTTTGATGACTACACTTCAATATCACAAGTTTCCTGTATAATTCTATGTATTTTATCTTATGCATTTAAAGACATTCTCAAAAGACAACCAGAAACTTCACCATACTACCAAAAGAGATTATAACATAAAAAAAAAAGATTGAGAATCTCTCATATAAAGGAAAGAATTTCCTACTGATAGTGAGGTTCTCCAAATTTCCTATCTGAAAATGAAAAAACTCTCCCTAAGCAAAAGCAGGAACACAATTAGAATAAAAAGCATGACCCTAAAAAGTCATAGAGTGCAAGAATACAGTCTTCTTGAAATTCTTTGACCAATACCACATTCTGTTAGTGATATGATAATTAGTTCTTTAGTCAAAATATTCAGTGGCACCAGTCTAGAATTTTCTAGCATATTATCTTCATAGGAAACTAGGTAGCAAATAGTTAGGAATGCTAACATGTATTGCTTCCTACTTGGGGATCTCAGGGTTAAATCATAACTATTTTGCTTTGCAAATAATGAAGGTAAGAAAAGCATTCCTAGTTTCTGATATGATGTGCACAAGATCAACTCAATCTGAATTATAAAAAGGTAGATGAAAACTGAATATGTAAATAGGTTCTACATTAGCTCTCCAGGCTGATAAAAATAAAATCACCCAATTAGCCCCATAGGTATAATAATTATCTGGGAAAAATAAAAATGTTTCTGTGACTAACCAGGTTTTAACTTAATCTTAAACACCGAAAAGGCTACAACATCAAGGCTGTGTATAGAGCTGACAAAGGTCTGAAGGGAGACAGATGTGTTTAGTACAATTTTTAGGGACTATATAACCTCTTAGAAGGTAGGGACTAGGTCCCATATTTGATCTTTGTATCCCAATAATCAATGTTTATTGAAATGAACTGAAAAAGATGGGAAGATATTTTCTAAGTACTGCTACTCTCATTCAAAAACTTTGTCATTACTGACATGCCTAAGAACCATCATTGTGTCTCAACCTTTCATTCTCAAAGTCTTCTGTTTTGTGGAAAACATTGCTGAAGAAGGTTCCGTTAAGCCTGGATGACTTCCAATTTATATTGGGGAGTGGGGGGGGGGGTTAACCACCAAATAGTCCATAATACAAGCCAAATATTCAATCACAGCATTTACTTCCATACTAAGTTAATATTTTCAATTTAGATATCAAGGATATATCATAACTGCTCTGAACCTTGCTATCCACACCTCAACTCTGACCTTTAGAACTTCTAAGTAGCTTGACTTTTTTTTTTTTGCATATTCTTCCCTCCCATTAGAATGTAAGCTCCTTGAGAGGGAAGACCATATTGATTTTCTTATATTGCACAGAGTCACCATCTTAGGGGGAAGAAAGGGATTCATATGAAGGCAACACTATATCTCTCTATATACATTCCCTTTCAATCTCCACTCCTCCAAATAAAATGACAAGATCTGATCTGCCCTGTTTTTTTCTGCATGTTTTTTTCTGCATACTTTCAAATCCCAAAAGCCCCACAGATGTAAAAGATGACCTAGGAAAAATCCTGCTCCCTTAGTACCAACCCAGAAGCCAAAGTTTAATTACTACAGAGAAGTCCCAGACCAGCTCACTCCCTCACTTCAACCATCATGTTTAGATATCCTTTTACTGAAAGATAGTGGAGCTCAAGGAGTTATTCTTGCAGATCCTTCATAGGTTGGGAGGGAGAATAGGACAGTGGAAATATTGAAAGGTTACATAGGACAGTGAAAAATGTTTACTGACTGATATAATAATCAACAGTAAACATAAAAGAGACATCAACAATATGAAATGAGATATCAGTGATTACTTTAAGCTGAAAGGACTTTTCCAAGTTGTTATGCTGCTGGTATATCAAGTTAATTTAATTTAAATTAAATAGGCAGAATCAAGCCTATTTAAATTACAATACAGGGGAGTCAAAAGACCTGGGTTCAAATCTTGGATCTTCCAAGTTCTACCTCTCTAGCCTTGAACTTTATCTCTCCATCTGGGCTTCAGTTTTCTTATCATCTATAAAATTAGTCCACTAAACTAGAAGATCCCTAAGCTCCTTTCCATAACTAAATCCAACCTCTATTTTTTAAAAAGTCCTTGTATGAAACTATAAATTTATAGTTATGGGGCGGCCAGGTAGCACAGCAAGTAAAAACATCGGCCCCAGAGTCAGGATGACCTGGGAATCGAATCCTGGCTCAGACACTTAGCACCCACCCAGAAACACCTGGCTGTGTAACCTTGAGCAAGTTACTTAACCCCAATTGCTTAGGGGCGGCCAGGTGGTGCAGTAAGAGCACTGGCCCCAGTGTCGGGATGACCTGGGATCAAATCCAGGCTCAGACACTTAGCACCACACCCAGAAATAAGTGGCCATGTAACCTTGAGCAAGTTACTTAACCCCGATTGCTTTTTAAAAATAAATAAATAAATTTATAGTTGAGTGAAAGTTATATTCTCAGTATATTTGTGTATAAAGATAGGAATCAAATTTAAAATGTTTTACAATTATTCATATTCAACATTTATTCCCTTCTATGAAGTTTTTAAATTTTTAATATAGTTTACAATTATTTCTTCTAGGGAGAAAAGCAAATATCTTTAATTAAGTTCACATAAATATTATGCAAATTGAATTAGGTGGTGAGCTCCCAGAGGACAGGAACTTTTTGACCTTTCTTCTTTCCTTAGGGGTTAGCCCAGTGTCTGGCATGGAGTAGGTGCTTAATAAATGTTTACTGACTGACTGACTAAATTATCATTGATGCCTAAATACTGGGACCAACAGTAAATATGAAACAGAGCCATCAGTGATTATGTTAAGCTGAAAGGACTTCTCAACATTGTTATGTTGCTGGTATATCAAGAGTAATCTATAATTACAGGATCAAGTCTAGTTAAATTATTGTAAAAATAAAAACCTCTTTCCCTTGTTTCACTATAGTACTCTCCATAATAAATTCAAGTAGTCATTTTGGAATCAGACTTATTTCTTTTCCTCTCTTTTGCTATAATTTTATTGTAATCAAATAAGATTCAAAAGACACATTTCAGCCAGCAGTTTGGCAATGAATTAATAAATGTTTATTAGACACCTACTATGTGCAAGGCACCATGCTATAGGATTGGGAAAATTGAGACAATACCATTTATTAAGAAACTTCAGGGAAAGGAAATACAGTATGTTCTCAGATAAGCAAATACAGGACACATACAATATAAATACTAAGTGATATGGGCACGGTTCCAACAACTGGAGGGAAGCAGAAAATGCATTTTAAAGGAGATGATGACACTTGAACTGATGCTTTAAGGAAACTAACAGTCAGAGAAGACTCAGAATTTAGATATCTAAAGGAGACTGGGGGAAGGGATCTTTAGAAGACCACATATTTTAAACCTTTCATTCTGGTACCTAGGTGGCTTAGAGGAAGACAGAGTGTCAGACTTGTGAAAAACTAAGTTCAAATCCTAATTCAATAATCTACCTGTGTGACCCTGGGCAAGTCATTTAACTCCTTTCAGCCTCATTTCTCTTATTTCACAGTATTGTGAAGGTCAAATGAGGTAAAATAAGTAAAGTGCTAAAAATATCATATAAAGGGTAGGTTATTATTGTTAAAGGATACAAACAATTCTTAAAAGGATTGCAAATTATAACAGTCAGATGAAAGAATCTTCCAAATCACAAATATTAAGAGAAATTAACATTGCCCCCCCCCCCAATAAAAAATCCTAAGGTCTCACTTCAGCCAGAAAATGAACAAGGATGAAAAAAAGATAGAAATAGTATTGGAGAGTTTTGGAAAGACAGGAACACTAATACATGTCTAGCAGAGCTGTGAATTTATATACTCATTCTTGAAAGGAATTTGGAATTATGTGAATAAAGGGTTTAAGCTATCCATACCCTTCAAGTCATAGATTCCACTGCGAAACACATACTCCAAGGAGATCACTGATTAAAGGAAAGGTGCCATAAATGCCAAAATATTTATGGGAGCACTTTTTGTGGTAGTAAAGAACTGGAAACAAAATACGTGTCCATTGATTAGGGATAGAGCTAAAGAAATTGTGGTCCCATGACTGTAATGGAATATTATAGAATATATATTAGTCATTTTTTTTTCAGTCATGTTAGACTCTTCTTGACCCCATTTGGGGTTTTCTTGGCAGATACTGGTGTAGTTTGCCATTTCCTTCTCTAGTTCATTTTATAGATGAGGAAACTGAGGCAAACAGGGTTAAGTGATTTGCTCAGGATCACACTGATAGTGTCAGATTTGAATTCAAGAAGATGAGTCTTCCTGACTACAGGCCTAGCAATCAATCTACTACACCACCAAGTCCCCCAATGGAATATTACTGTGCTGTGTAAAAACAATATTTTAAAAAAGACAAATATGATGTATACAGAAAAGCATGAAAAAACTTACATGAACTGATGCAAAGTTAAGAAAGCAGAGTCAAGAAAGCAATATATACAATTGACTTCAACAATGTCAATGAAAAAACAAAAAAAATACACATGTACATACATACATAAATAGATGATGGTTGGATGGATAGTTGTTGCACAATTACAGGAGTAAACTTAGGAAACATAAAAGCAAAAGACAGCAATTTTTAAATGACACTAATACTATTACTATTTTATAGATGAAGAAATAAAAACCCAAAGATATTAAGTAGTTTTGTCCAAAGTCACACAGCTAATCAGTGGCAGAGCTATTAGTAAGTCAACAAGCATTTATTAAGAGCCCTACACACAGACACTTTGCTTAGTAATAGAGATACAAAGAAATGCAAAAACAGTCCCTATGCTCAAGACACCTAATATCTAATGGGGAAACAATATGCAAACAACTATATGCAAACAAGACATGTAATATAATATATGTGCACAAACACACACACACACACACACACACACACGTTTTATATTTGATCTTGGAGGCAATGGGGAACCACCAGAGTTTATTGAATGGGGAGTTGGCATGAGGTGACAGGATCAGATCTGCACTTTAGCAAGATCTCTGTGACAGCTGAGCTGGAGGACAGACTGAAGTAAAGAGACACCTGGGGCAGAGAGGCCATCCAGAAAGCTACTGCAATAGTCCAAGTATGAGGTGATGAGGGCCTACACCAGGGTAGTAGCAGTATCCCAGGCTTCTTATCTTGCAGTTCAGTGTTCTTTTCTGTACATGACATTGAGGGCATAATGAATTAAACACTATCATTGAATAAACTAGGCCTAAAATATACTCTTTGCAGACTCTTTCAAAGCTTTATCTTCACTTGAACATTAAAATAACAAGTGTCCTCAACAATAACTTGGTGAATGACCAAGAATTAACATAGTTCTAAGCACTATGAAGTTAGAAAATTTATTCTGATCTGTATGTTTCCATGGGTGGAAAAAACATTTTCTTCTGCAAAGCTACCATGCTAAATTTTTTTTAAAAAGAACAGAATTGCTTTACTTTTTTAAAAAATGCTGCTAGAAAGGTATAATTAAGCGGACATGCAAATGGTAGGAGGAGGGCTAAGAAGATTATACTTAGGTGGTATTCAAATATTTTTTTAAAAAGCAACAGCCCCACATTTAGGCTGGGTGGCAATTGAATCCACTAACAAGAATCAAAAGCTCATTCATAGAATGAATTGATGGGTGATAGTCATCTCCTATGACAGGTTCTTTTACCAAGAAATTTTGAAACAAAATGAGGAAACTAAATCATTCCTCCATCATGTAATCCCATCTATCCCCAATATCTCTTCTTGTGTCATTGATTTAGACGTTTTAATGAAAGCATGCTGATAAGTGCTCTTCCAAAATTGTACAACCACATAATTCTTTTAACATAAATCCACTGTCAATGATGCCTATGGTAGGCAAAAGAAAAACGGTATTTGGGGCCAGAAGCCACTCACTAATTAGAGACTGGGGGGGTGGGGAGGGGGGGGAATCAGAGTAAAGAAAATCTATCAGTTCAATATCCTTCACATTGTTATATCTCTAGGAATACATGATGTGGTAAGACACCCACCCTGTTGCCATTCTTGAGGTTTAGAGTGAGAATTGTCTGAAAATGGCATTTAACTGCCTTTCTATAAGAGTCCAGCCCTATTTTTCTTTGTTAAAAGTTTCTGATCAAGTATTCTATACTTCAAAAGGAATATTTTCTCCTACCTAGCAATTTCAGGTACATTAATCTTCTGCACTCACCCCCATTCAACTTATCTTGTTACAGTTTCAGGGCAGGATCATGGGATTTTCAGAGAAGATTGAAAAATCATTGAGAAATGAGCTGGTATGGGAGACTTTCACTGGCCAGCTCTTCAGCAGACAAATAAATCAGAAACTTTTAATTAACAAGTCTTTATAGAAGGAAATGAAAAATCTTTTTAAACCACTCACTCCACCTAAGTTGCATCAAGCAAAAGCTCCATTTAAAAAAAACAAAACACCTGAACGAGCTCCTCTGTTAATGAGTAATTTATGTATGATTATTTTCTACTTTTGGCAACAAAATGGAAAGATTCATCAACAAATAAAAATTCATTGTATGCAAAAACTAGGTCAAACATTATCAGAAGAAATTTTGCCCTTCAAACTTTGCAAGAGACTCCAAAGCTAGCTAATACCAGTAACACCAGCTTTTATTTTCATTCTCATCAGAGGGAAAATACCTATCACTGTATTTGCCACAACTTTACAACCAAGAGAAACAGCACTGGCACAGGAATTAGGATATAGGAGTTCAAGCCCTGGATCTTGCTGGCTTAGCTTACTTGAGAAATCTTGAAGAACAAGTTACAACCTCCAAGGCCCTCAATTAGCTCCTCAGAAAAATGAGGGGGCTGGACTAAATGCCCTGCAATGCTAACATTCCATGGGTTTATCAAAATATTTTTACATATGTATATAAAATATAATATAATATAATATATATTAAAATATATATACTTTTTTTCAGAATATATCTTTTAGCACATAATACCCAAAGAGAGCCATCATCATGGCAGCTAGGTGATGCAGTCCTGGAATTAGGAAGACCTGAGTTCAAAAATGGCCTCAAACACTAGCTAGTTTTGTGATCTGTCACTTAACTGCTGTTTGTCTCAGTTTCTTCATCTGTAAAATGATGATAATAATAGCACCGACCTCCCAGGGTTATTGTGAAAATCAAATGAGATACTAATTGTAAATTGTTTAGCAGAATGCCTGGCATATAGAGCTATATAAATAGTAGCTATTATAATTATTGGCAGAGACAGGAAGACCCAAGTTCAAGTCTTGCCTTTGATACATACTGGCTCCAAGACTCTGGGAAAAATCCCAGTCTCTCTGTGCCCCAGGAGACTCACAAACAGCAAACTGCTAATCTACTTCCCAGTGAATGTCCTATACCAAAGAAATCTCAGATCTGAACCAAAATGTTCTTAAAACATAAGTGTAATTATTTCACAGCAAAAGTTTCTTTCTAGATATAAGCACAATTAGGAGCAGCCAGGTGGCTCAGCAAGTAAGAGCACCGGCTCCAGTGTCGGGATGACCTGGGGATCAAATCCGGGCTCAGATACTTGGCACCACACCCAGAAATAACTGGCTGTGTAACCTTGAGCAAGTTACTTAACCCTAATTGCTTAAAACAAATAAAGAAATAAATGAATATAAGCACAATGGAATATTTCTGTGCCACAAGCAATAGCAATTGTAAAAATTTCAGAGAAACACAGTAAGCTATGTATGAAGGGTTACAGAGTGAAGTAAATAGAATCACAACAATCCACACAAAATCTACCCCAATGTAAAGGATAACAATATAATAAGACTCACTCAAAGGAGTCTTGATGGAGCCTAGATAAGAAAAAACCCCTCAAGTTAAGTTCCTCCACCCAATAGAGAGATGCAGGAATGTCTTTGGTAAGTTTAAATGGTTTCTCTGCCTTTTAAGGAAAGATGGGGGCAGGGGAAGCAGAAGGGAAATGGCTAATATAAAAACAAAAGACAGCAAAAACTTTTTTTTTAAGTTATTTAACAATAATGGGAGAACAAAGAAAAGAAACACAAAAGCCCTACTGGCATGTCACAGATCAAAATTTAGAGAAATAAACTCCCAAATTCTACCCAACCAATGACACATGTGCTAAAAATGGGTCTGAATACAAATAATTCCACCCCTTAGCCCCCATCCCACTCTTCCAGGATCTCCAGCCATCCTTGCTGATTCTGCATTGGCTGTTTCTTGACATTTCATAAGGAATGATGACTATTCCTTTTTTCTGTAACTTTACCAACTACTATCAGTGGTCATCAGCCCAATGCAAGAAGCTCATTGCCTCCTTACATGCTCCAGTCCACCTTTCACATAGCTGCCAAACTGACACTCCTAAAGCATAGGTCTAACCATGTCACTCAACATGTCTGTTCAAGAAGCATCAGTGGTGAGCCTCTGTCTGCAGAATAACATACAATTCATTTTAACACATAAAGCCCATCACAATCTGCTGCTGACTTTTCTTTCCAAGCTTACTCTTCTCCTTGCCCTTCAGCCAAAATAGACTCTTTGCTATCCTTAGTACAGGATTCCATTCCCACCTCCACACCCTTGGCAAAGGTTATCCTCCTATATATCTGAAATGCTCTCCTTCCATGTCTCCAACAGAGCAGCCCATGACTGAGTGGACAGAGTCTGGGGCCTGTAAACAGGAAGGCCTGAGCTCAAATTAGCCCTGACACTAGGTAAATGACCCCAAGGAAGTCACTTAACCTCTATCTGCCTCAGTTTCCTTGAGTGTAAAATGAAGATAATGCGATATCCCCAGGTTGTTGTGAGGATCAAATGAGATAGTATTTGTAAAAACTTCCTATTACAGTGCCTGGGACATAGTAGGTGCTATATAAATGTTTATTTCATTCCCTTCCCTTCCAATTCTCAGAAAAGCTCAACTCAAATGCCACCTCCTTCAAGAAACCTTTCCTGCTTCCCCTAATTGTTAGTGCCCCTAATCAATCAATAAATATTTGTTTTGCATGGATCCATATCTCTCCATAAGCTCTCTGAAGACAGAAACTATTTCATTTTTGTCTTTATATGGGAAAACCTAGTATAGTGCCTTGCATGTGGTATGCACATAAATTCTTGTCTGATTGGTCAAAACCCTCAAATGCATCAAAATCTCAGAAAATGCAATTCTACATAATATGCGTAACACAAAATGCTTTATGACAATTTAATAATACATTGTAAAATACACACACACACACACACACACACACACACACACACATAGACATAGCCTGAGGAACAAAAAGCAACCAGTTACATTAAGATTTAAGATTGAAGTCACAAATTTCCGAACCACAATGTTACACCACAAGACAGCATGAAGTTTTAAAGAAAGCTAAGTTTATAGGCAGTTTTCCTTAAATTGAAAGGGGCAAACAAGTTGGGTAAAAATTAATACCCAACTTTAAACTGCAATGGGGCAAGTGACTGAAATCACTTTTAAAGAGTAAGGGAAACTACCTCATGGAAATTTTTCACTGAGGGCCAAGAATCTACCCTAAACCACCAGCATGAGTAAATTTATAAAATTTCATTTTTAATGGAAAACAAAAAAGAGAAAGACAATAATCTATTTGTTTTCCTCCACACGAGAGAACCTCACATTTAGAAAGCATCTGTTGCCTAAATATTTATATCTGAGAGTCCCAACTTTGCTGACTAAACCTGGTTGGCCTTTCTACTACTTAATTACTCCCCAAGTGAGCAGTGTTGCTCAACATCTGCTCTTAATTTGCTTTTAATTTCCATTTATTCTGCTTACCTGTATGAAGCTGAAATAAATAATGTAGGCTGACATTATCTTCCCTATATTACATTAAAAATTCTATTTTTCAATTAGAACGTACCTCTGCAATGTTATTTTTCCAGGCTTTGTTCAAATAATAGATTTTGTTGGTCTGTCCAAACTGCTTAATTTCACATTTCAGTCTGGAATTCATATTACTTTTCTCTTTTAACTTTTCAAAGTGTCTTTGTATTTTAAGCTTTGCAACACAAAGTTTTAACTTCATTTTAACTCGTGCATTTTTATTTCTTCAAAATATTACCTTAACTTCCAGTCCCTTTAAATAGGTACTTTTAAAATTTAACCTATTTTAAAATTACCTAAATAAAATAAAGCAAAAATCCTACTAATAATAAACAGGCAGTTTCCACGGTAGGGAAAAAACAAATAAACACTGCCATGGAAATGAGGAGTCTGGGGTTCAAGGGCCATTTCTGCCAATGACCCTGGGAAAGTTCTTTTATCTCTATCACTCAGTTTCTTCTTCTATCAAATGGAAGGGTAATGATCTCCAAGGTCCCATCTGCCTCTGAATCTCTGAAAGCATTAAAACTAGACAAAGTGTAAAAGTAAGCTAAACATGTAAGCCTTTTTAATAAACCAATGAAAAATAAATTTCAGTGCTAGTGCTGAATCAATGACAATGCCCTGATCTGTACTTAACTTGTCTAGACCATCTCCCTATTCCAAGGAAAATATCAGCCCCATGAAGGGCATTCTGTAATTTTACAAATTGGAGAGAGGTATTATTTAAAGCCACTCTAAAAAAACATAAGCTGATATAAACAAACATTTGTTGAGTTCCTGCTGCATATAGGGTATTGTCCCTTACTGGAAACACTTGCAATCTAATTTAAAAGAGATACGTGTACCTACTAAGAAAAAATAAGAATAGACTTTTATCTGTGCTAATGATAGGAATTGATAACAATAACAATTCAAAATAGTGACTATTCTAGAAACTAATGGCTTGTCTTTGGAATACATGAGGTGATTTATATTTAACAGCAATCCAAGCGAAAAAGACAAAAAACGTTTTAGTTGACTAAAGTACAGTATTAATCAACAACAGCATGACATGCCTTCCCAAAAAAAGCCAAGGCAACAAAAGAAATACAATGTTCCATACAAGGGAAACTGTGCTCTGCACTGATCACTCCACATCCCAAAGTATTCCTGTTCAATTTTGTGCGTCACCTTTTGAGAGAGTCAATGACTGACTAGAATACATCCAAAGGAGAGTGATCAGCAAAGCAAGAGTCTAGGAGGGCTGGCTGAAGGACCTGAAGATGCCTCAGGCACCTAACTATCTGGGAGACTGTGGACAAATGACAACTTCTTTTATGCCTCAATTTCCTTATCTGTAAAATTCGAATAATAGAATCTACCTCCCCAGATTTTTTTGAGAATTAGATGAAATATGTGAAGAGCTTGGTAAATCTTAGTTCTATTAATGCTAGCTATTATAGTGAGGGCAGCTAGGTGATGCAGCAGATAAAGAGCCAGCCCTGAAGTCAGAAAGACTCATCTTCAAATCTAACCTCAGATACTTACTAGCTGTGTGACCCTGGGTGAGTCACTTAACCCTATTTGCCTCAGTTCTTCATCTGTAAAAGGAGCTAGAAAAGGAAATGGCAAAGAGCTCCAGTATCTCTGCCAAGAAAACCCAAATGCAGTCATGGAGAGTCAGACACAACTGAAAAACAAATGAAGTACAACATTATTATAGTGAAGTTAAGACTTACAAGAAATGACATCACTCAAACATAAATATTTGAAAGG
Organism: Petaurus breviceps papuanus; assembly: GCF_028583685.1. Lineage (NCBI taxonomy): Eukaryota > Metazoa > Chordata > Mammalia > Diprotodontia > Petauridae > Petaurus > Petaurus breviceps. The sequence goes on from NW_027187150.1 coordinate 269,191, forward strand.
CAAGGTGAAATGGGAATTGTCCTTACTGTATCTAGTTGACAGAGGAAAGAACTAAGAGTCAAGTTTGGAAGTTAGATCTTGCTTTAATGTAAGGAAGAAATAACGTTTTAACAATTAAAACCCTGTTAAAAAAATGAAATGAGCTGTCTTATAAGGTAGGGAGTTTTCCATCATTAGAAATGTTCAAGGGCTTTCTGGTGATAATACAGAAGAAATTTCTACACTGGATGGAAAGCTGAATAAAGTAAACTCTAAGATCTTTTTCTTATTTTTTTTTTTAGAGGGGGAAGGCAGGGCAATTGGGGTTAAGTGACTTGCCCAAGGTCACACAGTAAGTCTAAGGTCTTTTTCCAACCTAAAACCTATGACTCCTTGAGCTAAAATGCAAAGAGAAGACTTTTTGGAGGTGGTCATCTATGTAAAACAGCACTGAAAGATGACAAATAACAAGATGAGCAGGAGTACAGAACAAAATACAGATACCAGGGCCTAGAGTTTGGCTCCAAAGTAAAATACATGTGCAAGAGAGCTAGACTAGACTAGACCAGAAAAACAGATTGGGGCTGATTTACTTTAATGGTTAATTTAAGCAAATATGAAAACCTAGCTTATAATTTCTGAGCAAACATCATGGATAATTTACAATGGTGCCAAAGTCATCTGGATTAAGATGTTTTGCAGAGTGCTACACAGGATTTGACTGAAGTGGATAGGCTTGAAGGGACCAGGAGAACAGTCTCTCCTTTAAATATATTCAATATTCTAACTTACACTAGTATGCATGCCTGGAAAACACCTTGGACATGTAAATACAAGGGTTACGTTGCTGACCATGGGCCTGCTGCTCATCATTTTACAATGCTGTGGCCATAAATACCATATTTAGTCAACAATAAATGATGTATCTTATATACTATTCTGCATATGATATATAAAAAATAAATAATATACATAAATAATTTCAGCAATGTATAATGAATCAATTAAAGAGGATGATAAAAATAATTCAGAAATTTAATTTTATTTGTTTTCAGAGCTCCTGGGAAAGGAGACTCTGAGACCCAGAAGAAACAACATGAGGAAAAGAGGCTATGTCTGAGGCCATAAGCCTCAATACAAAACAGACATTGTTTTACTACTACTTCCTGCTTTACTTCAAAGCTTTCGTTTTAAGTTTGTACATAGGACTACAACTGTCAATTGCTAATTCCAGTTTTAACCATTACCCCCTTAGCTTTGAACTACCTCTCTACTTTATACTTTGTTCAAATATAAATATTGGGCAACAGTTAAGTCATAATGTGCCAAATCTTTACTCTCCAATCTCAGAATTGAAAGATGAACCTTTTACTAAATTCTGAGAGGTTGTCTCAAATTCCACACAATACCTTATGAAGAGGCAATTATGCATCATAAACTATCTTGGCAGCTTTTAAGTAAGTAAGGGCAAAGAAGATACTTTCCTTTTATCTTCTTGAAGTTTAAAGATTTGGTCTCAAAAACATTACCAAAAGATCTTAAGATTCTCAAAAGAATAATGTATTTGTTTTACTAATGGGAGGGACAGACAGCTCAGCAAGACCTCTAAGTTTTAATTATAGCTCAATGGGTGACTTACCTTCATTCGTTATTTAACCTCTTAGTTCCCCTTACACATGAAAAACATTATTCTTCATGGGAAGGTAGGTTACTTCCCCACCCCACCCCATACCCCCATTCAAGATCTCAAAAGAACTATGTCAAACCAAAATAATTTCATTTCAAAAAGATGGTAATGGGGGGCAGAGTCAAGATGGCGGAGTAGAAGCAGGTCCTCCGCGTGGCTCCAGCTTCCACCTTCCCCAATTCATGTAAAAGGAGACTCTAAACAAACTCTGGAGCTACAAAATCCACAAAATGATACAGAGAAGCTAACCTCCTGCTGAGGACAACCCAGCAGGCCTGCAGGAATCAGCCAGCACAGTGCTCTAGGAGCTGAGCCCAGGCCCACATGAGCTGGAGGTTTTAGCCCCAAGGTAGGCCTAACCAGCCACTGGCTGGAGGGACTCCAGATCACAAGCAGCTGTTCCCGTTTACAGAATTATCAACGCATAGATGCTAAGGACAAAGTGAGAGGTCAGTGCACTGTGGACTTTGGGACCCAGTAGTTGGGAGTGCGTAGGTTTTGACCCTGGAGCGAGAAGCCACTGAGGAGCTGCAGCTGCAGCCGCCCCCACACGGCAGCTTCAGCTCCTGGCCTGCAGAGACCATGTGAATAGTCTGAGGGGTAATTGCTCTTGCTTTAACCTTCTTGGATCTGGATTGCAGTCTAGGGTGGAGGTCCTGGGGTGTGTGACCAGTTTGCCACAGCATGTGGAGGCTTCAGAGAGGGCACCCAACTAATACCTTTAGCAGCTGAGAAAAACCCAGCATTTGGTATGAAGCTCCCCTGTCTGGTGGCAGAGTCCTACTGTGGCAAAAAGCCCAGGAGTCAAGTGATTGAGGAGCAACATGACCAGGCAAAGGAAAAAAAGAAAACAGAAGAGCCCAACATTAGACTCCTATTTTGGGAACAAAAAGGATCAAAGCAGGGAACAGGAGTAAGACAGCAAAGTCAGAACTCCTGCACCAAAAGCTTCAAAGGAAAATACGAGCTAGTTACAGGCCATAGAGGACCTTAAGAAGCAGATAAGAGAAGTGGAAGAAAAATTGGGAAGAGAAATTAGAACAATGCAAGAAAATTACAAAATGAGAGTCAACAGCCTGACTGAGGAAAATAACACCTTGAAAAATAGACTAACTCAAATGGCAAAAGAGGCTTAAAAAGTCAATGAGGAGAAGAATGCCTTAAAAAGCCAAATTTACCAGATGGAAAAAGAATCTCAAAAGCTCACTGAGGAGAATCATTCCTTCAGAATTAGATTGGAGCAAATGGAAGCTAATGACTTTATAGGAAATCAAGATACTGTTAAACAGATCCAAACAAATGAAAGAATAGAAGGCAATGTGAAATATCTCACTGGAAAAACCACTGACCTGGAGAACAGATCCAGGAGAGATAATTTAAAAATTACTGGACTACCTGAAAGCCATGATCAAAGAAAGAACCTAGAAATCATCCTCCAAGAAATCCTCAAGGAAAACTGCCCTGATGTTTTAGAACCAGAGGGCAAAATAGAGGTTGAAAGAATCCACCGATCACCTCCTGAAAAAGATCCCAAAAAGAAAACTCCTAGGAATATTATAGCCAGGTTCCGGAATTCCCAGATCAAAGAGAGACTATTACAAGCAGCCAGGAAAAAACAATTTGAATATTGTGGAAACACAACCAGGATAACACAGGATCTGGCAGCTTCTACACTGAGGGATTAAAGGGCTTGGAATGTGATATTCCAGAGGGCAAAGGAGCTGGGATTAAAACTAAGAATCACCTACCCAGCAAAAATGATTATCATGTTTCAGGGGAAAATATGGTCATTCAGTGGAATAGAGGACTTTCAAGCATTCTTGATGAAAAAACCAGAGTTAAATAGAAAATTTGACATTCATATACAAGAAGCAAGAGAAACATGAGAAGGTAAACAGGGACAAGAAATCATAAGGAACTTATCAAAGTTGAACTATTAACATTCCTACATGGAAAAACGATAATTGTAACTGATGAAACTTTTCTCAGTATGAAAATACTTGAAGGGAATGGAGGCATATGAATACATATGTGAATGTGTGTATATATGTTTACAGGTATACATAGATAGAGGGCACAGGACCAATTTAATAGGAAGGATGATGCTTAAAAGGTGAAATTAAGAGGTGAGAGAGGAATATAATGAGAGGAGATGGGGAGAGACAGAATGGGGTAAACTATCTCATATAAGAAGAGGCAAGGGAAAATGGTTACAATGGAGGGGAACAATAAGAATGCAAAAGGGAATGGGTCAACCTTATTCTCATTGAATTTGGCTTGGGGAGGGAATGAAAAACACCAAATAGGGTATCTCACCCTACAGAAGAGTAGGAGGGAAGGGGATGAGAGGGGGGATGATGGAAGGGAGGGCAGGCTGGGGGGCGGGGGGAGGGGAGTTGGAAGCACCCACTTTTGAAAAGGGACAGGATCAAAGTAGAGAATAGAACAAGTGGGAGGTGGAATAGGAGGGAGGGAAATATAGTCAGTCTTTTACAATATATCTACTATGTTAATGTTTTGCATTAGCTATACATGTACAACCTATACTGAACTGCTTATCTTCCCAGTAAGGGTGGATGACAAAGGAGGACGGGAATGAATCTGGAATTCAAAGTTTTAAAATCAAATGTCTAAAAATAAATATATATACACACTATTATTAATACTATTTTACATGTAATTGGGAAATAAGATATACAGGCAATGGGGCATAGAGATCTACTATGCCCGACTGGAAAAGTCGAAAGGGGTATGGGAGAAAATATGGGAGAGAGCAGATTGGAGGAGGGGATATCCTATGGGACAGCTATTTTGGGGCATTGGGTAGGGGAAAAAACAGGGAGAAAATTTGGAACTCAAAATTTGGTAGAAATGAATGATGTAAATCAGAAGTTAATAAAACATTTGAAAAATTAAAAACAACACAAAGATGGTAGTGAAATTAAACACAAATACCTACTATACCTATATCACCTATTTAGAAGCATAAGGGCAGCTAGGTGGCACAGTGGGTAAGAGTGCCGGCCCTGGAGTCAGGAGAACCCGGGATCAATTCTGGTCTCAGGTACTTAACACCCACACAAAAAAACTGGCCGTGTAACCTTGGGAAAGTTACTTAACCCCAATTGCTTTAAAAAAAAAAAAAGTATAAAAAACAAAGAGATCTTCACAAGTAGGCACTTACTAAATGTGCTGGTAGAACCAGGTTGACTGATGCCTTTCCCTGGATTTATGAAGGGATAGAAGTCAAAAATCACAAAGAATACATGTGGGTTCTTTCCAGTTACACAAAAACAGTTATGACTTTAAGCTGCTATTTTAGTAATTATCTTCAAGAAAGAAAAAAGCTAGATAGATAGATATATTATAGATAGATAGATAGATGATAGATAGATAGATAGATAGATAGATAGATAGATAGATAGATAGATAGATGAGGGGGGGGAGAGGGAGGAAGGGGAAGAGAGAAAGAGAGAGAGAAAGAGAGAGAGAGAGATCCAAAAACTACTTTCACGCATTATCTAAAGAAAAGTCAAAGATGGAAAAAAAATCATTGATTTGGGGGATATGATCATACTTAAGTGGGAGGAAAAATCCTAATCATCATAGCTGCCGTTTCTCTAGCACTTCAAGGTTGGCATCAGGCTCATTTGATTCTCTCAAGCACCCAGTGATTTGTCACTCTATTTGATACTTATTCAATCACAAACATTTTCACTTTAGTATCCATGTCCTGAAAACTGACTCCCATATCTAACAGACAATTCACTGTCTAGACAAGAGGCATCCAAGTGGTGTAGGAGATAGAGTACTCTGAGTTCAAATTTAGCCTCAAATACTTACTAGCTATGTGACCTGGGAAAATCATTCAACAGCTCTCAGCCTCAGTTTTCTGATCTTTAAAATGGGGGGAAATTATAGGATCTGACCTCACTGGATTATTCTAAGGACCAAATAAATTAAGATAGTTGAAGCACTTTGCAAACTTTAAAATAGTATAAAAATGCTATCATTACATATGGCAAGCTAAAAAAAATCACTTTCAAGATGAAAATACAAAAGTTATAATATATTCATTCATATTATAACTAATGGCCTATTCAGTGAAGCAAGAGAATTAATTAATGCCTATACCAAATATTACTTTCTCCATCTCTTCACTGTCATACATATTATGCCCTCAAAAATATACATTTGAAGGGGAAAACTTAACAAGCTATATAATAAATTTTTAAGTTATTAACAAACTGTTTTGAATTATGACACTAACGGTAAAGGAATTTCCACAAAAATAGGACATTGAACAAAGTAATTTTTCATAATAGTCAGAATAAGCTCAAAAAAGGCAAAGATTGTTTTTGCCCTATTAACCCCAGCAAATAGCATAGTGCTTTGCCCACAATATACCCTTATTGTTCCAAGGCAAATAGTGGATACTAGACTTTAAGTCAAAAAGACCTGAGTTTGAATCCTCCCTCAGGTCACTTCCTGATTGTGCAACCCTGGGCAAGTCATTTAACCTCTATCAGCTGCAGTTTCTTCATGCACAAAATGGAGACAATTAACATGACCTACCTAGGGTAGTTGTGCAGATCAAATGAGATAATGAATATAAATATAATGAATATAAAGTGAATTGCAAACCATAAAGCACTATATCAATGTTAGCTACTGTTATCAAATTAAACTGAAAATATAACTCCAAGAACCCCTCCTCAATAAATGGACAAAAGAAGTTTTTTAAAAATTCAAACTATAAATGATCATATAAAAAACATTTCTTATAGAAGAATTACCAATGGTTAATAGTAAAAGAAATGTAAAATAAAACTCAACTATGTCAACTTATGTTGAGCAAATTAGCAAATGCAATCAAAAAAAGATCAAGAAACAGAGGAGAGAGGGGTTATAGGAAGACAGACCTACTAAGTAAATACATTGTCAGTAGAAATGTTAAGTGGTCCCACCATCCCAGATATCAAATTTCAAATTGATATGAATATGAAAAGTAAAAAAAAAAACTGTCCATACTCAGTGGCCCCAACTATATGTGTGTGTATATAAGACACACATAATCATATATATGCCATAGTAAATGAAAGAATACATACCATAATATCCATAGCAGTACTCTTTGTGGATGCTAAGAACTGGAAAGAAAAATGGGTCCCTACAATTAAGGAATGGTTTGGGGTGGGGGGAAGAACCCAACAACTATGAGAATATAATATAAATCAGCATATAGTACAAAATGACCAATATAAGCAATTTGGAGAAAAATGGGAAGATTTGTTTGAATTGCTGGGAGAGCAAAATAAGTCACAGCAAAAAAAAAAGCATATACAATCACCACTATAACACAAATAAAGAGATCACTGAAAGGAATCCAACTCTGGGTTACCAGTAAAGAAATAAACATCAATAAAGGTTCCAGAGAACAGATAATTCAGAGCACTGTGTAAGTCATTGGACATAGTACTTGTATCACTATCAGATGTTTTACTAAATTGTTTTTCTTTGTCACAAGAGAAAGATTCCATCTGCAGTAGGGAAAAGGTTTTCTTTGTTCCTACCTCCCACCCCCAATAACTATGCTGTTAAGACAAAAGGCATTAACAATTAATGGCTAAATTAAATTGAAAGTGTTGATGCTAAAAGAAAGAATCTACTGTTAGCACATTTCTTGCTTATACTTTTAAATCTCATCAGAATATTTCATTAAATCAGTGGGTCCTTCTGTTCCTATTTGAAAAACATTACTACTAAGTAGCTCTTCAAGAATTATTATTAAAATTAATACATAAATTTTTTAAAATAATTCAAACATGAACAATTTGGACTCATTTTATCCAACACAGGAGCAATTGCTTCGATAGATTTAACTGAGTTTTTAAAAATCAAGTTCTCTAACACTATATGAAATAGCACCAGATTTTAATCTTGGCTGTCAAAGATTCCACACCAATCATCTCCCTCTTAAGACTAACTAAGCCAGCAAAACAGGCTTCTGATAGAGCAGCCCCAGAAGGCTGAAGTCTCAAGACATTTGGTCATTCAAAAGCAAAAGTGAGAAGATGAGAGAACCACAAGGGAAATGGAAATTCTAACCTTCCCCCTAAGAACAATGATTACTAAATTCTGGGGGCACTGGGAAGCAGAAGAATAATTTGGGTCCAATCTAGTTTCATTCTTTTATTCACAAATATCTGCTGAAAGCCTATGTCCTAAATACTATGTGTTTAAACAGGACATTAATTCTTAACATAAGCGTTTGTAATGATTCCATAATTTCATGTGTTTTTACTAGTATTTCCTCCTTTGCATGAAAAACATCACAGTACAAATAGCAGTTTCAATTTCTGTGTTGAAATAAAATGTAGGAAAAGTAACGCTTTTTCCAAGCCTCTCTCTGTATAATGAATTCCTTTTCTTGACAAATTTTCAGCAATTTTTATTCAAGTTTTATAACTCTTAACAGATCTCTGAAAGCTCTGGAATAGTAACAACTCAATGGAACCACATTCATATATGTGTGATGGTATTTCTTCAGGGTAATGAAGAAATAAAACTGGAACTGTTTTCATACAGGTGGCAAGAATTGCTGATTTTCTCTGCTCTAGCTAAATTTCCATGATGTCCATTACAACAAATCTATCTTGCATACAGAAAACGCCAAATCCATTCAGGGACTGTGCCCCCAAAGTACAGATGGATAATTACTAACTAAAGCAGTTGGAACAATTTATAGCCCCTCAACAGCTTTTTTTAAAAATCACCTCATGGAACTTGCTTTGAGGGGAGGAGCTGGGAAAAAACAGGCAGCTAGCCAACTAAAATAAAATTAAAGTAGCCACTGTCTTCCTTTCCCAAACAGAATATATGAAAAAGATAAACTGATACTGTTGTTGATCATTTTCATAATAGTATAAATGTTAAGCTGATGTACATTATTCTAAGCATAGCCTTACATGTTTTTTTTTAGGAGTCTTGCTTGGAAACAAGCATAATTTTCCACACTAGTTGATTTACTTTATTTTGCCCCCCCCCCGCTTTTACACACACACACACACAGATGATAAGAGAGAGATAGATATCCGTGTGTGTGTGTGTGTGTGTGTGTGTGTGTGTGTGTGTGTGTATACCTCTTACATCCCATCATTCTTTTGATTTCTCTATTCCAGAGAGAACTATATCTAAGTTCTGGACCAGGGTTTAAATGGTGCCAAGTTTCAATGCAGGAGATCTGAAATGTATCTCATAAAGAGAAAGAAGAAGAGCTGTGAAGGTAATCACAGAGAAAGGAATGGGAAACTGGGGGGTAGGGGGAGAGAGGTGATCATTTCCGGAAGAAATTCTAACACTCTTTATTTTAGGCAATGTCAGGTCTCTTGGCTAATTCTCAGAGCAGAGATAAGAGCCAAGAGCAAGGAAGGAGCTTTGAACAGCTGAGAATACAAGCAACAAGTTAAATCTCTGGAATACAGGTCCTCTCCCTTGCAAAATAACTTCATAAGTGGTCTTTTAGAGCTGCTGCCTCTAAGACCAAGTATCTCAGACTTTGTTCTGACAAGTTCAACAACCCTTGTGGTAGAAACAAGAAAAGAGGCAAACCATAGGTGATTGAGGAAGCACAGGTGCCACTGGACAAAGGAAGACTGCAAAGAGAATGGTTCAAGATATTAATAACATTTCTAACAATTAAAGCTTTCTGAAAATCTAACAGACTGTAGCTAGGCAGTACAGTGAAGAGAACTGGGAGTGGAGTGAGGAAGACATATGTTCAAAATCTGCCTTAGACACTTACTAGAAAAGGCATTTAACCACTCTGTGCCTCAGTTTCCTCATCTGTAAAATGAAGGGGTTAGACTCACTGGTCTCCAAGATCCCTTCCAGTTCTAAATCTATGGTACTCTAAGCCCATGAAGTCTTGAGTTCCCCATCACTAGAAAGATCAAAGGATTTAGAGCTCAACAAGAAGTTTAAAGATCATCTAGTCCAAGGGCTCTTAAGTCTCTTCTGTGCTATGGACCCCTTTGGCAGTCTGGTGAAATCTATGGATACCTATTCAGAACAATGTTTTTTAAATGCATAAAATAAAATCCACAGGAAACTCATTATATTGAAATAGTTATAAATTTGTGTGTGTGTGTGTGTGTAGTTGGCAGACCCCACTCCTTCATTTGACAGATGAATGATCAAAGCCCAGAGAAGGGAAATGATTTGCTAAAGGTCACACAAGTCATAAGCAACACAGTCAATTTCCAACTCAGTTCTTCTGACTCCATAGCCAATGCTCTTTCCATTACACCACTCTACCAAGGATTCAAGCACCTGTTAGGGGCACAGAAAACGGATGTGAGGCTGCACTGGGTCATAACTTGGTCTAATTAATCTCTATTATCCCTTACAACTAACTGAGGGGAAGAAAAAGGAAAAGTGTAAAGAGAACAGCAAAAGATTCTTACCATTCAGGCTTATTGTCCCTTTACATTTTCACTGCCATATTGGATTTTTTGGATTTTAGGTTGGTCCTATAATTTCACTGGTATAAGAAACTTCTGGGGTGGCAATTCAAGAAAAATGTCAACAAAGACTGACACCTGCTCTACAATTAATAATCTTAGAAAATTTCTTGGGGCATTGAGAAGTTAAGCAATTTGCTTAGGGTCACATAGCAAATAATTATGTGCCAGAGATGAGATCTAAACCCAGGTCTTCCTAAATCCTGGGAACTCTCTATCCACTGCCCCACACTGCCTCCATTCTGGAGAACTACTACTTTGAAGATCATCTGAGAGCCATTCATCTAAAAAAGGAATTATTGAACACCTATTACTATATACTAGCACAGTACAAGTGAATTTGTATACAATCAGTGCCAGAAGTAGGAGGCAAAATTGTAATGTGTCTAGGCAAAATCTGCCCCTCCGGCTGTGCTATAAATACCTTCAACACATCCTTCTCTGCTTCATGCTACCCTCCCTTTGCCCACAGAACTGGCACAAGTCTGCTCTAAATCGGCATTTTATACTCTGATAGGAGATGAAGGAAGAGAGTTACAAAAAAGAATATGGATCCAAATACAACTGAGGATGTTCTTGGGAATCTAAGTGAAAGGATGGTCCCTCAATTTCATTTCTTCCATGTTGAAGCTCTATTTACAGAAAGTGTTTATGATATGTGCCAGGGTTTTATAAATTCATCTAAATATCAGAGACATTTTTACCACTACATAAAAAGTATGATGCGTAGTAATAGTTCAGGAATCTTTGAGTTCCATAGCTGACCAAGAATAGGGAGGAAATCAAGATGCACCATTCCAAGAAACAGAGAATCATAGCTCTAGAACCCAAAAAGACCTTTGAGGCCACCCCACCTAGTTCGACCAGTTCACTCCTTTCACAGAGGAGGAAACTGAGGCCCAGAGATTTGAAGTGACTTACCCAATGTCACACACAAGAACTAAGGGGAAGAGACAAGATTCAAAAATAAGTCCTCTGACTCCCAATCAAGTTTTCTTTCCACTCCATCACATTACATATAGTTCAACTAGGCCTCTAGTTGGAAGTGTCGATGAATAATACATCTGCCTTCTGCCAGGACTCTCCAGAAGACACAGAGGTCTTCAAAGGAGCAAACGAAAGCATAATCCTACCTAAACATTTTAACCACCTATTTCTTTTAATTCTTCAACTCTCTTCACCATAACCTCCTTCAAGAGTAAGCTCATCTCCCAGTTTCTGCAAGAGGCCTTTTGAGAGCTTCTCTTCTCTCATTGCTAGTGCCTTCCCTGAGATTAACTCCATTTTCACTACATAAATCTCATATGAACAGAAATTTGCATGTTAGAATGTGAGGCTCCTGGAGGGCAGAAACTGTTTTTACCTTTGTATACTCAATGCTTAGCACAATGTCTGATGTAGAGTAAACACTTATGAAATATTTTTTGACTGGTAATTAATAATAGCTAGATATAATATCTACTATATGCCAGGTACTGTGCTGTACTTTACAAATATTACCTGACTTGATCCTCCAGACTAACCTGGGAGGTATTATTATCATCTCCATTTTACAGATAAGGAAACCAAGGCAAACAGAGGTTAACTCAAAGTATCTGAGGTTGGATTTGAACTGAGGTTTTTTTTTTCCCTGATTCCAAGCCAAACAGAAAGTGAAAAATTATTTTCCTCAGAGCAACCAGATATGGATAACACAAATACAAATTTCAGACAAAATGACTAAGAAAAATTAAGCCAATTTAAGCAACTATCCTGGAAGAATGGAAAGAGGGCTGCTCCTAGGCTCTAGTCCCATCTTTGCTACTAACTAGCTGTGTCACCTTGAGCAACTAAAATCTCAGCTTCTTCAATCTCTTAAGTGACTAGTCTTTATTTCTTAAGTCTCTTCTACATCTCAAATGTTATGATTCCACATTTATATCAACAAGAATATAAACTGTTTGTGATATAATTATTTGAACAATTAGTAATGTCAGTGTAGGCATGCTTTTAAAAATACATAAAATCCATTTTTATTTTCAGCATCATAAAAGACTCAAGATGCAGTTCAGTTCACTTGCATGAAGCTTCTCTGCTTCCCGATCTCCAATCATAGTTTAAACTAACCTCTTGCTCCTGAAATTTTTATATTACTTTGTATAGATCTCTCCTTCACTATAATATTATATTTCACATAATATTTATGTGTGTAGCTTTGTCTCCTCTCACTTTTGTAAACTTCTTAATAGCAAGGACAGAATCATTTCTCATCTTTGTATTCCTGGGGCTTAGCGAATATAGCACTTTGCATAAATACAATGTGTTTATTTAATTGTATAGCAGTAATAATTAGCTGAAAGTAAGCACGGACTGGTAGGGAAACTGTCTTGGAAAGGGAGGCCAGGTGGTGAAGTGGATAGAGAACCAGCCCTGGAGTCAGGAGGACCTAAATTTAAATCCAAACTCAAAAGCTTACTAGCTGTGTAACCCTGGGCAAGTCACTTAATCCTGATTGCCTCCCCAAAAAAAGAAAGAAAATCAATCTTGGAAACAGACAGACCTGGATTCGAGTCCTACTTCCTACACTACTCATAGAACCTCTTGGTGACCCCAAGTAATTCTCTAAGACAATACATTTCAAACATGTTACCTAACTCCATCAATGGAAATAGAGTTTTCAGACATGTTAACTCCATCGATGGAAGTAGTTTCCTATACTGATTTAGTAACAGGCCTTAACTTGACCCCACCCCAAAAAAAAGAAAGTTGGCAGATTTTAAGGCTAAAAAGTTTTTATTTTATTTCATTTGATCCTGACAATAACCCTATGAGATAGGAAGTGTAAGCATTATTACATTCACATTCTATGAATTCATTGAAATTAAGTGACTTGCCCAAGGTAACATAACTATTATCTGCTGGATCCGGAATTAGAACCCAAGTATTCTGACTCCATTTCTAGCACCATTTCCAATGTGCCATAGCTGCCTCCCAATAGAAGAGAGGTTTTTCCATTTTAGGAATTTTAATTCATCTATAGCTACCTTTGTGTGATATTTTACTGAACAATAAATGCCAAATTAATCTTTCTCCTTAAAATGATGGTACCAGTCAACCACAGCACCAAAAAATTAGGGCAAAGTAATCAATCTCATAAACTTAAAAAAAAACCCTTAAAACAAAATACGCATCTAACACAGTATATATGCCCAATGCAGACAGAGACCTAAAAGGTATTCTCACTTGCTGAGAAGGAAAAGGAGTGACAATAACCTTTGCACACCTTGAGAGAACATTCCCTTTGGCCTTTCCCTTTCCCTTCAGAGCAAAGGACAATGGGCATATTCTCAAAGCATCTGCCAAATACACCACACTCCCACTCTATGAAAACCAATGACCACTCGCATTAAAAATAAATCTCCTTCTAAAAATATCCTTGTAAACCAAAAGTACATCAAATTTATTAAGATACTCTCAAGTCCAATTACACAGTTCTTTCCCAAAACACAAGCATTCCTGACCAAAATAAGGATAACACACTCTATCTAAAATTATTTCCTATGGTCACCAAGTCCAAGAGCATCCAAGAGATCTTTAAAATCACATCTTATTTTCCATTAGTGTTACCCTTAGGTCCCATTTCAGGGAAAGACTTTTTGGATGTAATATGACATTCCTTTTTTATACTCTACCTTCATGAAAGACAAAGAACAAAGAATTAGTGAGCAGTAGACAAAATGAGGTTCCAAAATGAAAATATGGAGAGCCTGCCTTTCTCGCCTCCATTCAGACCTATATTTATCCTAACTGACTTCGTGTACTAGACCACAGGCACTAGGCAGCTGCTCAGCAGTGTGATTCATCTCTCAGATACGCAATGGTTATATTTTCAATATGCTCTGGAGTGGGTGCTAGTGAAATAAGATGAAAGCCATAACTTTAGTTTTAAAGTTTCTAAGCTATTTAGGGGCCTTTAATTGATAAATTAAAGATCAGTCTGAAAGTTAAACAATGCTGCTGTGTTGTTTATAGCACTTATAAAAGTTATATAATTTTTTTATGGCCAAGTACACATTATAAATATCAACAGTTCTTAACTCAATGGAAACTGAGTCAGGAAACCATTAAGAACAGGCTTCTCCAGTCTCACAGAGCACAGAAAAAGTAGAGACTACGGACTTTCTCTGACTCAATTTTCCACTGTGTTATGCTTTACTCGGATACTCACTGAGGGTAAAGACAATGGTAACACCCTACACTTATATGGAGTATTCAAACATTTAAAGTCATACCATGAATTTCAAGGGATTAAAATATAGTCATGGCACACTTAATTTTGGGAGTATTAAACTTTACCTTTCCAAAAGATTCTTATGTTCAGTAAAATGACATTGACATTAAATACTAAGTACTATTTATTTAAGGCTCTATCCCTACTAAATATCTTCACTAGCCCAGGAGAGATTTGTGTATTTAAATAAATATATTTAAATAAAGCACATTGTGGATTAACAGGCTAAGAAATGGTGAAGAAGCTGACTCAGAAAAGCCTGGCCTCAAGTCCTCTTTCTAACACATATTAACTGGGTAACCTTGGAAAAATCACTAAACCTTCCTAACTTTGATTCCTCTTCTATAAAATTAGAATACTAATAACACCTTTACTACTTAACCTCACATGACTGTTATAAAGTTCCAGTGTATATAAAGTACTCCACAAGCTTTAAAGCTTAAATAATTTAATGTCAGTTATCAGAAGAGGGAACTAGGAAAGGAGTTCCCCTATACCTGTGATCACAGGTCTCAAAGGAAGGTAAAGGTCCCTATATGGTTTGTGACAAAGTTATTCATTTTCAAACTCATAAGAAAATTTCTCAAGTCACATAATGGTAAGGAATATAGTATTTGTTTAAAAAAATAAAACTGGAATACATATTTATACCTTTCAAGAACTCTCAATATTTAGTATAGTACTAACAGGCTAGAGTGAAACCCTAATTGACTAAAGGAGTCTTCAAAAGCTCTGCCTTCCTGCAAATCTGTCTCTTAAACTTACTCAAACACACATCACAGAGTATGCTTAGGTGTTGGGGTGGGGTGGGGGAAAGGGGGGGGGGAAGGATAGAGGGAAGGGTGGTAGGGAAGAAATATTTTAAACTCAGCAGGAACTTTTGATAAGGATTTCCAATAACTGAAATTACTATCATTAGAACTATAAACGGATTAGAAAAGAAAGAGGAAAACACTGTCTTCAGAAAATCCCAGTCAAAATGTAAAGATTTAAATTATTGATCATTATTAATTTATCAGATTAGCTAGTTGACTAGCTAGCACACTGCTGAGATAAGATATAAAACAGACAAGGTTCAAAGTTAGGGTGAGAGAAGCAAGGGAATATGACAACTGTGGATCTAGAGCAGAGATTTTTAACTTTTTTTTTTTGGCCCTGGTACCTTTGGGTAGTCTGATAAAAGTCTTTGGACCCCTTTTTTCAAAATAATGTTGGGTGCCTATATTCATAATTGCTAAATTATGCTAAATTTCACTTAAAGGTTAAGTTGAAATTTATTTTATATAATTTAAAACTTTATAATTTATTTTATAAAATAATTTTTAGTTTAATGTCTAACTGAAATTTAGCATAATTTAGCAATTAAGAATATCAGTAACCAACATTATGAAAACAAAGGTGTAACTTTTTTCCCACCTAAGTTCTCTGATCCACAGAAATCTATCCATAGATCCAGAATAAAAACTCCTGAACTACAGGATGGGGATAATTAGCAACAAATCTGAGGAAGATGAATAACCACTGCATGTGGCATTCCAACTACCTAAATTTTATATATAATCTTTTCCAAGTGAGAAATAATTCATTTTACAAATGAAAACCAGCCAAATAGTGTTTTTCTAAGAAATACAGTCCAATAGATAAAGGTAATTAAATTTGGTTAAGGAATTAAGATAGAAAATTTGAAGATATGATATATCCTCTCTCTTTCGATAACATAACCACTGTGCTGCAAACAGATGCTAAAAAGATCATTTCATTCACATCCCAGGAGCAAAGCAAAACCAAACTCCAAAATTAAAGGATACTTATTCCCCTTGTAAACATAAGAATCCACATCTGCCTTGGCAAAGGAGAACTGGAAGAAGAAAAGGGAAAGGAATAGAGTTGTCCATCACCTACCTGATCTGGACTTAATGATGTCAGTGAATTCATTCTGTCCCTCATTTGGTCTGTTCTCTTGCTCTCCATATTTGGCCATCTTTGCAGAGACTCAACTCAGCATAAAAACTCTACAAAATACTCTTAAGGATTGTGCCTTTCTTTAGACATGTGATTTGGCATCAATATCTGAAAACAAAGGGGAAAGTACTAAATTATATAAACTGCCTTTATTTGTATACAAAAATATGCACATACGCAAATAAAATAAACACATTCCAAGGGACACAACCTTATGTCAGGGGCATACGTGTACTGTTCAGTTAACAGAACTCTGTTCACAGGCATTTATTAAGTACTTACTACAAGTCAGACACCCGTGCTAAGCACCTTAAGAAAGTCACAAATTGTCTCAAATTCACTCTTTAGAAAAGCATTCCTAGGAGCGGCTAGGTGGCACAGTGAATGGAGCACAGGACCTGGAGTCAGGAGGACCTGAGCTCAAATGTGACCTCAGACACTTAACACTTACTAGCATGTGACCTTGGGCAAGTCACTTAACCCCAATTGCCTTGCTTTCCACCCTCCAAAAAACAAAAAAAAAAGAGAGATGGAAAAAAGCATTTCCAGGATCTGTGGAATTCAGGGTCTTATCTTTCATCCACTAGCTTTTATATCTACCACCTGTCAATAATTGCAGTGCCCAGCTTACCCTAATGCATTATAATGGGCCTGAGGCATGCCATCCCAGAACCCAAAGAACATCAGTGTTTTTTTTCCCTAGGTTCAACAATACCCTGAAGGAAGACACCAACTTTTTGTTAAATTAACTAACCATTAGTTTGAAAAGATAATTCTCAATTCACATGTGACTTATTAGTTTGCTTTCACTGGACTTTAGATGAGAACCCAAATATTAAGATTATTCAGGTGGGCAAGGACTGGATATTTTAGCCTTTGCTTTATCTCCCACTACCTTTGTGATATTGTGACTAACTGGACATATGTCACTAGGTGAAGATGTCTGGAAAGAGAACTTTAAGTTCTAATGATGAGAAATTATAAAAAGTGGTTTAAAAATTTCCTTGGATATAAAGTAGTTTGAGACTACCTTTTTATATTAACTACCTGTCCAGAAGACAGCAGAAACAAGTGATCCTACTGATAGTTTGAGTTCCCAATATTTTCAACTTTGTAACTTATTTTCAACATGGCAACCATTGTTACTATTAACAATTTGTATTCTTTTATCAAAAAGCTATTTTTCCTACAAATTAGCGATCTCAAAAGTTTTACTGCACGTTTAAGTGTTATTTTGTTACATGGAGAGACCCCTCCCCCTTTTTTTAAACAGTACAGTACAATACAATTCTACTTCGAAATTCTTAAGTCTATCTCATAGAGAGCAAGACCAATGGTGGGTGGGCTTCATGAAAATATTCCCAAGGAATATTATGCATTGTAAGAAAAAAAATAATGAAAAAAAAGTGGTCACTAGTTAGGCACAGGACTCAACCAGGAATACAAATACAAACAAAACAATCCCAGCCCTCAAGAAGTTTACATACTAATGGAGACCATGTAAAGGGAGTGGTGGTTGGAAAGAAGAGTATTTTGGGAGAGGGGAAGGTAGAAAATAGTGATTGGCGTGACAGACAGCACTATAGAGCAAGATGTACACGTGTTTGTAACAAATGCATACATGTCTATATGTATGGCTTTAAGGCTTTCAAAATGCTTTCCTCACAACAACACTGTGAGATGGGCAACATTAATTACTACTAAGTATTATCAACCTTTTTTTCTAGATGAAACAAGTGAGGCTCTGGGAGATTTTCCCCCCCAAAGACCCCAGAGTTCAGAAGGGTTAAAAGATCCCAGGCAGGTCTCCCGACTCCAAGCCCAGCTTGATACACACTGCCTCGGCAAAGGGCCTCCTCCTCAACCTTGCAGAAGTTAAGTAGGTTTTACTGAAATTACTCTTTTTACATTCCATTCTGACATTTTTGTTCTTCAAATTTAGCCTAGCAAAGGCTTCACTATCATGAATCTACTCAACTGGCTCTTTACCTCACCCTTTCTTCCATAAACTGGATTTAGAGTCAGAGCTCTCCAGTTATGCAAACTGAAGATATCAAACTGATACTTTTCAATTTCCTCACCTTAGGCAAGTCACCTAACATCTGAGCCTTGGCTTCCTCAACAGTAAAATGACAGGGTTTCATTAGATTATCTCAGATCGTGGAGATCCTAAATTCAGGGCTATTTAGAACTGGAAGGAAACAGAAGTCATCTAGTCTAACCTTCTCACTGTAGAGGAGTCACCTGAAACTGCAGAGGTTAAATGGCCTACCCATCCATAGTCACAAAGTTAGAGTCAAAAGGGGGATTTAAACCCAGGTCTTTCCAACTCCAAATCTAGCACTCTAGGTATCAAGTCATGCTACCTCCAAAGTCCAGCTCTAAATTCTCTGTATTTAGTGTCAATGCATTGTGTCAAGGAATAAGAGAAAAGAGAGGGAAACAAAAACTGAAAAGAGGAGGGGATTAGAGAGAGAATAAATATTTCATATGAAATTCCTCTAGGAATAAAATGCAGTTACCTACGAACATATAAATTAGTATAAACTAATGAGAATACACGGTAGCCCCTGAGAAAAAGTCAATTCCTTACCAGTGGCGACCACTACCTTAAATTAATAGAAATATTGAAAGAGGAAGAGTGAAGTGGGGAGGATCATATTTTCAAATAGTAATGACACTTTTTTAAAAAGCTTAAACTCCTAAAAGTCCACTGGTAACCAAGAAAATTACATGCACACAATACAGCCTCTAGGGAAAGTTTATACTAGTCATTATTGCCCTTACAACTCGGGCAATAACTTTTATGTAAACACTCCGGGACAATTAAAACTCTCATCAGCCACATAAAACGCTCTGAAATGGGAGGAGGTGAAGGGGGGCGGGGTAAGGGAGAGAGAACTGCTCCACTTAAACTTCAGCTCTAGCCTACCAGGTACTCGGAATCCTCTGCACAAGCAGGTTTTGCCAAGCTCCGGCTCTACCCTTCAGCCTGGCCTAAGTCCCCAATGTTTTGGTTTCAACGCTTTCCGCGCCCACCAGATAGAAACCAATGGGGAGGGGCCAGGCGAACTTCCTCCTGCGAGTGCAAGTTACAAAGGAATTGTGCCTACAGGCAGTCCAACTGCCAGGGGAAGCAGGAGGAAGAAGTCGAGGATTCCCGGGCTTCCAGGGACCCGTCAACTCTGAGCGATCCTTCTTCCAGAACCCAAAGCAACCCAGTCCCATGTTTTACCGAAGAGCCTTTCGAAGCCTGTGATTGTGTTCTTTTCTCCCTTCCTCCCCTCCTGCACCTACGGGGCAGAATAGTCAAAATAAATAAAAGCTAGAGGATAGCCACCTGCAGGGTGGAAAAAAGAATCTCTTTTAGCTGGAGCTTCTATTAGAGGGAAGGCTGTGAAGTTACTTGGGGGTGGGGAGGGGAAGGGAGAGGAATTAGCCTGTGCGCTGTGGGTTTAATGTAAAGCTCAGGTTTGGAAAATAGCTGAAATAGTCTCTTCTCAAGGACTGCAAAAAGAGCTGTCAGTCTACCAGTTAATAAGCATCTGTTATGTGCCAGGCACTAAGAACCGAGAAAGTGGCCCTAAACGCATACACATTACATACACACACACATACACGCTGCTGGGGGTTTGTATATAAACATACAAATACACACATAGACAAGCACACACGCACACACACAAATTAAACCATAACATTGTCAGTTACCCGACAAGTTTTAAAGGATGGTGATACTTACAGAGTGTCATTAGCGCACAAATCCGGAATTCCTCGCCCACGAAAAGGGCCAACCCCGTCCCAGTCGCCAAACGAAGGAGTTACCAATGGCTCAAGGCCAAAATAATAATACTCTCTCCAAAGCCCCACCCTCTAGCTCTGTTACAGCTCTGAAGTCAAGCATGCTTTCTCGCAAGCCACCAGGTTGAAATGCCCTCCTGCTCCTCCTCCTACTTTTCCTCCAAGCTTGGCAACCACAACCCCCTTCCCTCTCTCTCACTCTCACAGGTCCTACCAAATCCCAGCACTTACTGGCCCCAAGGGTCGGGCTACGCACCTGCAGGTAAAAATGACCCAAGCAGTTAGTTGTAGTCTTGCACCCTCTGCCCAGAGTACAGAAAACTAATCCAGCTACCAGGCACCTTAAGGATCCTTGGGTGCTGACTCACATCTGTCTAGCTGAGACAAAAAAAAAAAAAAAAAAAAAAGGATGGGAGGAGAAAACACAGAAGCTGTCCCATGGCCGAGCAGGCTTTTTAAGGGTCCCTCCCTGCGCTGCCCTTTCCCACATCTCCAACGACCTATCGTCCTTTCTCCCCGCCCAAATCAAGCTGCCTCAACTTCTCTGGAAAGTGTGCACAAAACTTGGGATCCTGACTGGGTAACCCAGGAGGGCAATGGGGAGCGCAAAAGCCCTGCCTGGCAGCCGATGAGCCCAGGCTTCTACCTTACCCCCCTTTTTCCCAGCTCAGGTGCGGTAGTCACATTACTGTCCCAGGGCCATCAATAATGCAACTGCTTACCTGCTCCCGTGACCCTCCGACCCACTTCTCTCCCAGACTGGGTCCCGGCTCAGTTCCAAGTTTTTACTGGATTTATGCAGGATTTATTTCCTTTTTTTCTTCCTTTTTTAAGATCGAGAAACAAAATAAATAAGCCCTAAGACAAAAAGAAAAAAAAAAAAAAAAGAAAACAACGCCCCGGACTTATGCAATCTTCCTGCTCTCTAGTTCCGCCAAAAACATTTTTTAAAAAAAAATCCAATAGCAAACCTGGAACAGAAGCTCACGCACCAAGTCTGCCAAATACTAAAGTGTTTTCCTTCTGCAGAAAAGACCAAAAATGGGGTGGGGGTGGGGGGGGCTGGATAAGGGAACTTCTTGCAATTCCCCCAATCGGCTACCGATTGCTGGCTAGTTGCTCCTCCTTTTTGGTGGAATGGAGCTTCTCCAGAGGCTGCAGCTGCCCCCTTCCTCCTAGGAAAGGCGGACTCCAGAACTTTGTGTACAAAAGCAGCCCCAGTTCTTCCCGGCCCCTCCTGTTTTTTCTCCTCTTCCCTAGGTTTCCCCCTTTGTTGGAGGGGACTGAAAGGGGTGAGGCAGCAGGACGAGAAGTCCCTCTATCCCCTCTGGGAAGCTTGAGGCTGCGGTCTGGGCAGTCACCTCAGACCGCTGTCGTGAAAGAGTAACGAATAAGGGCAGCAGTGCCCAGTCCGCTGATCACCGCAAGTGCCAGCCCTCCTCTTTCCTCCAGCTCCTCCGCCCGCCTCTGAACTTTGTTCCCGAAGCTCAGTCTCAGTCCCTCCGAGGTCCCCGGCTTAAGTCACCGCAGCAGCCCCGACCGCCTGCGGCTGCTGGGGCTCCAGCGCCGGGAACGTGGCGCGACTGAGTCACCTGACCGCGCGCTCAGTCAATCATCCAGGCTGGAACCGTGGAGCTCCCCTCCCTTGCGCCCTCCCGGACTGCCCTAAGCTTACCGGCTTGCTTCGGTTGCCCCAACTCAGGCTTGATGTTAAGAGGAAGCTCTCTCCCCCATTACGGGCGAGCTAACCTTTCGGTGGTTTGGTCTGTACTTGTGTGTGGTGAAGGGACCATCGAAAAAGAATCTTATTTATTCAAATTATTTTAAAATATAAGACCCGCCCCTCCAGCAACTTCGCCTCGAGTTACTAGTGATTTTTCCCCTTTTTTAAGCGAATAAATCTTTGTTTCTACTACCCAGTTAGATTCTCGCTCCACTTCTCTAGATTGCAGCAAGATTTTTTTCCCCTAGCTGTCTCCAAGATCACATTTATTATATATTTCTCAACATCACAACTGCAATCCACTTCTGTGTTCAAAATTGCACAGGTGTAAATCATTTTTCCTTTAAGTGTTCTCAAAGTGCTAAGAATATATGTACTTTAAAAAAAAAAAAGGAAATATAGCACTGGCTGGGATCAAGATGATCTATCTCAATTCAAATCCAGCCTCAGACATTCACTAGCTGTGTGGTCCTGGACAAGTCACTTAACCTCTATTTGCCTCAGTTTCCTCATCTGTAAAATGGAGATTATAATAGCACCTATCTACCAGGGTTGTTGTGAGGATTAAATAATATAACAATAAAAGGCACAATGCCTGGCACATAGAAATTGAGACATGAATGTTAGCTATTAGCTATTATTGGTCAAACTAGGCTTGGAGATAAAAGAATGTGTGTGCTATGTCCAATTCATGGGATCATAGAAGCAGAGCTCCAATGGATCCATTTTTTTTGTATCTCTGATTTCTTTAACTCTCATGTTAGTCCTTTGAAATCTTTTACATAGTGTTCATCACCACAGCTCGATTAAGAATTTCAGATGAATATTAAGAAACAAAAAGCATAAATAAGATTTACTTTTAAATCTACAAGAATAAAAAAGAACAATATTTCAGTATTATAAAAGGTCATATTAAGAAACTCCAAACAACCATAAGGATTACACTCCTTTATACCTTAATCTTCATAAATTTGTCAAACAACAGCAACAAAGCCATCATTTGCTTTCCAGCCCCCATGTCCATCCTACCCTGCCTCCCACTTCCATGAGCCTCTCCAATTTTATGAAAGCTAGCTCTGAGCTTAGAGGCCTTCTGGAAAGTACTATCCAAGGCTATTCAATTTGATAGACCCTGTCAGAGTTTCCACTTCATTGGCATATATTTCCAAAACCCAAACTCAACCATATACCAAGATAAGGCATTGAAAAGGACTTTCTTTAACTGAGTAAAGAGTGGGGGGAGGAGGAGGGGGGAGGACCAATAAAGAAACTTCAAATTAAATTGCTAGTTGATATTAACAGAGATATGTAAAGAATAAATACAATATTGAATGAATATATAGCTAAGTAATACAGGAGATAGAGTGCTGGATCTAAGACCTAAGTTCAAACCCCGCTCTGGAATTTACTTGCTGCCTGAACTCTTGTCATTTTTTTGTTATTGTTGCTGGGTCATGTCAAACTCTTCATGAATCCATTTGGGGTTTTCTGGGCAGAGATATTGGAGTGGCTTGCTATTTCCTTCTCCAGCTCATTTTACAGATGAGGAAACTGAGGCAAATATGATTAAATGATTTGTCCAGGGTTACATAGCTAGTAAGTATCTGAGGCAGGATTTGAACTCACATCTTACTGATTCCCAGTATTCTATTCACTGTGCCACTGAATTGTACCCCCCAAGTCACTTAATCATTCTCACTCTCAGTTTCCTCCTTTGAAAACTTTGCATAATAATAGGGCCTACCTCACAGAGTTCCGATAAGGATCAAATGAGATAACAAATGCTAAGTGCTTTACCAATCTTAAAACTGTGTATAAATGCTATCGTTATTATTCATCCACTGCTAACAATATATTAAGAGAGGAATTTTTTCAACTTCCCCTTCATGTAGTATGTTTTAAAGGGGCAGCCAGATAGGAGAAACTAGTGCTAAGTCTTGAAATCAGGAAGACCTGAGTTCAAATCCAGCTTCAGACGCTTCCTAGCTGTTTGATTCTGTGCAAGACCCTTCTTTGCCTCACTTTCTCCATTTATAAAATGGGGATAATAATACCTCATAATGTTGCTGTGAAGATTAAATAATACTTGTAAAGCATTTAACACAATGCCGGACACATTGTAAGTGCTATGTGAATGTTAACAGTTGTCAAAATAGGTGCCACAAGCCAAAACAATGCTCTATTCCCCAAAAATTTTCATAATACCAACTGACGATAAAAAATTGAAAAATTATAAAGAAAAAAACATAAGAGAGAAGCAGGAACATAGGGAGAAAATGTAACAAAAATTTCAGTATATACAAGATACAAAAAAACTGCACTAGATGCTAAGGAAGATACAAATGATAAGAAAGGACCCCTTATTTTATGGATCTTGCAGTCTAATAGAGGAACAAGATTTCAACACCAATAGTTATAATTAATAATATTACATGCCAATTATAGAGTTGCAAAATAAAATGCAATGTATCGGTAACATGGTCAGTCAATCAATAAATCAATATTTATTAGTTCGATACAGGCACAAAGAGATGTCAGAGATCAGGGGAAGCAAATTTTGAGTTAGATGGGGAAGAATTTAAAAGGTAAAGAAGAAAAGGGAGGACAATTCAGATACAGGAAATACAAGCAAAAGCACCAAAACCTGAGAGTGGTACCACTTATTCAGAGAGGAGTCTCATTTGCCTGGAGCATGAATTGAGCTATAGGGAATTCAGCCTGTAAAGTGATTTTTTCCTCAAGTACAAATTTGATCAAGTCCCTCTTCCACCCAATAATCTCCAGTGGCTCCCTACTGCCTCCAGAGTAAAATAAAAAATGCTTTATTGCATTCAAAACTCTTCACAACCTAGCCCCCTTCTACCTTTCCAATATTCTTACACCTTACTTTCCTACACATACTCTTTAATCTAGTGACTCCTTGTGGTTCCATGAACAAGATGGTTCATCTCTTGGTTCCAAACAATCTCTGGTTGTCCACCTACCTGGAACCTCTCACTTCTCTCCTCCCACTATGGACCTCTCTGGCTTCCTTTTAAGGCCCAAATATAATCCTACCTTCTACATAAAGCTTTCCACAACTCCTCTTAATTTCATCCTTCCTTCTATTAATTATTCCTATTTATCTTGTATATAGCTTGCTTTGTATCTATTTGTTTGCATGTTGTCTCCCCCACATTAGATTGTAAGCTCATTGAGGGCAGGGACGGTTTTTTTCTTCCTTTTATCCCCAGCTCTTAGTACAGTGCCTGACAGAGAGTGAGCATTTAATAAATATTGATTGATTGTAAAATATAAAATATAGCTGAGGAAATTGAGGGGATGCGCCGTATCAATTGGGGAATGGCTGAACAGGTTGTGGTGTATGATTATAATGAAATATTACTGTGTTATAAGAAATGATGAGTAAGCTGATTTCAGAAAAACCTGGAAAGACTTTTATGAACTGATGCAAAATGAAGTGAGCAGAACCAACATTATACACAGTAACATTATAAACAGTAACAACAATACCATAAAATGATCAACTGTGAATGACTTACCTATTCCTGAAAATACAATAATCCAAGACAATTCCAAAGGACTCGTAATGAAAAATGCTATCCACCTCCTTCAAAAAAGATTGAAGCATTTTAGTTTTCACTTTCTTTGTGTGTGTGTGTTTGTTCTCCCTTCAGGTTCATGTTTTCTTTCACAACATGACTAATATGATAATATGTTGCATGATTGCACATGTATTACATATATCAAATTGTTTACTGTCTCAGGGAGGGGGAGGTGAGAGAGAAAATTCAGAACTTAAATTTTTTAATGAATGTTAAAAAAATTGTCTTTACATATATGAAGAAGGGGGAGAGAAGAAAAAAATGTAAACAGCTGAAGAGGAAAGGTGGTATTATTTTCAGGGAGGTCTTGAATGGGAGGGTAAGGAATATCATCTTAACTTAGTAGGTAATAGGAAGATTTCAAGATTTGTGAGGAGTGACAAGATCAGATATATGAATGAGAATGATTATTCTGGCAGCATATAAAGGAAAGAATCAGAGGGGAAAATAAAGTCAGGAAGAGTTTTTGAAGTGGAAATGAGGGTCTACGTTGTGGTTGTGATAGTGAGAATAGAAAGAAAGGAAGTGATGCAAGAAACATGGCAACTGACTGGCTATGAGAAAAGAAGGGAAAAAAGTCAAAGGAAATCCAGGGTTATGGTAGACTAGATGAATTGGTGCTTCCTGGCACTTAGTTGTTGCTGTTGTTGTCATTGTTATTTAGTCTTTCAGTTGTGACCAACTCTCCCTGATGCCCTCTGGGGTTTTCTTGGCAGAGATACCAGAGTGGTTTTCCATTTCCTTCTCCCACTCACAGTCAGTGTTTAAATAAGTGCTAAATGACTGCCTGCTGACCAACTGGAATCTGAAGGGGAAGCAGGCTCTGTTTGAGACATTGTAAAGCAGTGTGACATCAAGGTGGAAATATCCTGTTGTTGGGCAACTGTATGAAATAGAGATGTAGATCTAGGTGATGCAGTAAATAGAGCACCCTATCTGAGTTCAAATCCAGCCTCAAACACTAGCAGAGTGATCCTGGGCAATTCACTTAATCTTTCCCTGCCCCAATTTCCTCATCTGTAATATAAGGATAACAGCACCTACCTCTCACAGGGTTGTTGTGAGGATCAAATGAAGCAATAATTGTAAAGAGCTTAGCAATCAAAAGAACTATGTAAAATTTTAGCTATTATTATTGTTTATTATTACTATTATCTGTATGGTACAAGAAGTTATCTAGAGTGAATAAATGAGTCAGTTCATTATAGTGGGAAAAACAATGGTTATAGAGTCAGAGGATCTGTGGTAAGATCTGGCCTTGAATTCTTGCTACCAATGTAACCCTGGCCAAGGCGTTTAATCTCCCTGGGTCTCGGTTTCCTCATTTGAAAAGGAGGCGGCTAGGTGGTGCAGTGGGCAAGTTAACCCCAATTGCCCTCCAAAAGGCAAAAAAAAAAATTGGGTGGGGTGGATAGGATGGCCTCAGTGGTCCCTTCCAATTCAATATCCATGATCCTATGAGATTACAGAGAAAAAGTGCAGAGAGAAATGGGACAAAGACAGGTCCATGGGGGAATTCATAGATTAGGGCAAGGGAAAGAAAAAGAGGAGGCAGTGAAGGGTTAGTTAGGGAGTTGAGGGTATATGTCTCTTGAAGTCAAAAGAGAAGAAAGGAAAAAGGAATAAGGAGGAGATGTGTCAAAAGCTGCAGAGAAGCCAAGAAGACCTTCAAAAAGGCCTTTGTAATCATAATGGCTAATTATTTATATAATGCCTACAATGTGCCAGGCATTATACTAAATGCTTTACAGATATTATCTCATTTGATCCTGACAACAACTCTGTGAGACAGATGATATTATCTTCATTTTACAGTTGAGGACACTGAGGCAAGTAGAGAATAAGTTACTTACTCAAAGACACATAACTATTAATTGTCTGAAGCTGAATTTGAACTCAGATCTTACTGATTCTACTTCATTCACTATACCACCTAGCAGCCCTTGAATTTTATTTGCTGTCTGGGAGGTTATCATTAGTAACCTTTGAAAATTGTGTCAATAGAAAGGCAAAAGACAGATTACTAGGGATTAAGTAAAGTCGAATTTATGCAAGAAATTTAGCCCTGAGAGGGAGGAGATTTCTGGGACAGAGATTGAATGCCTTGTCCCAGTGGCTTTCCATAGCCGTTGACTTTGAATTTCTACCCCTGAGTAACCCTCATTATTTTGTTATTGTTTTTTAGATGCTTTTGACTCTTCATGAGCCCATTTGGGGGTTTTCTTGGCAAAGATAATAGAATGGTTTGTCATTCCTACAGCTTATTTTGCAGATGAGGAAACTGAGGCAAGCAGGGTTAAGTGACTTGCCCAGGGTCACTTAGCAAGCAAGTATCTGAAGCTAGATTTGAACTCAGGAAGAGTCTTCCTGATTCCAAGACCAGCACTTTATCTGCTTTACCATCCAGCTGCCCTCGTTTCTCTCCAGAACTTTCCATGATGAAAGTCCTGAAACCCAACTGATTTTTATGTATTTAAGATTCATTATATATAAACCTGTGCTAGGCCTTTCCCTATACTCAACAATTTTTCTAGTTTGCCCTTGTAACTCTTAATCTCATTTGGCACAATGACAGGGCAATTATAACCCAGCCTCTTCCAGCAGTCACAGCAGCAGTTAGGTACCAGTTGGTCAGTCAATAAGTATTTATAAAGTTCTTAATGGAGAAGACAACATGCAAACAATTTATGTACTGGATAAATTGGAGATAATCAGTAGAGGAAAGGCACCAGCCTTAAAGGGAAAGATATAAGTTTACAGAAAATATAAGTTACAGAAGATATAAATTTAACTGGTTCTTGAAAGATTCCAGGGAAAGCAGGAGGCATAGGAGAAAGGTATAAGCATTTATAAATCTCTTATTATACGCCCCTCTGAGGCAGCATAATGGTAGAGTTGATAGAACACCAGACCTGGAGTCAGGAAGATTAGTTCAAATTCAGTCTCAGATACTAGCTATATGACCCTGGGCAAGTCACTTAACCCCTATTTGCCTCAGTTCCTCTTCTATAAAATGGGGACATATTGGAGAAGGAAATGGTAAACTATTCCAGTATCTTTGCCAAGAAAACCCCACAGACTTGGTTACAAAGAGTCAGACAGAAGTGAACAACAACAATATGTAAGGCACTGTGCTAGATGTCTTACAAATACTATCTCATTTGATTGAAGATGAGGAAGGCATGGGCAACAGCCAGTAAAAAGGCCTAGAATCTGGATGGAATGTCTTACCATTGGGAAAATCTATCCCTAACTCTTTCTACCCATCCCAGGATGCACACACAGAGGAAAAAACTTACTGATGGGGTACATAATCAAAAAAGTTTGGAGATCACTGATCTAATGCACTGTAGGTAGAACTATGGATTGATCCAGTCTTTGAAAGAAAGTTATTTGGAATAATGCTATAAAGTGATTTAAATGTCCACACCTTTTGAGAGAGGCATCATGGAGTTTTCGAAGTTGACAAGCTAGGTGTTATCTGAGATTGTTTCCTATATTTACATCTAATATCTAATTCTGTCAATTTCATTTCAACATCTCTAGAATTTGTCCTCTCCTCTCTATTCGTACCCTTTTACAGAATCCTCATCATCTACACTATTTCAATAGCTTCCTAACAGTTTTGGGGACTCTTTTCCCCCAGCCCTGGATTCCATTTCTAATCTTTCTAATGCAAATATAAGGATGAGGTCAGAGTCTTTTCAGAAGTCTCTGGCTATATCTACATAAGAAAAGCCAGGAATGTGGGTAGGCCAGCAGAAGAGTCTGGGACCTAACCCCCTAGGATTAGCAGTGTCTTTTGTGCCCTTTTCTTCTTCTCATCTTCTCATCTAGATAGTGGAACAAAGTGTCTTTAGAGGGGAAAAACTGGGGAACTTGGAACACCAGAACTTTCAGAAATTAAAATTGGGAAATTTTTAGAGAGCTTTTATAGAACTAAAGGAATACTTAAAAAAAAAAAAAGATTTGAGCCAGAGGGCAATAGATACTTAGCCAAGAGTGTCTCCCCTGTTCTAAAGAGCTCAATGCCAAGGACTGAGAATTTCCTGCTGGAGAATCAAGAGGTCTGAGAGGCAATACTAGAAAGAGTATATAAGACTGAGGACTACACAAGGGAAGAGTGTTCACCTAGAGCTACTTGTTGGTCCGTGACTGAGGAAGTTCCTTTTATAAAAGAGCTATTTTTAAAAGTTTCTAATTTGAGGTAAATGTGCATGTGGAATAGCCAAGGACTTAATCTCAAGTCAGAAAGTGGTGATGGTTGTTCAGGTGCTTTCAGTCATGTTCGACTCTGTGACCCCATTTGGGGTTCTCTTGGCAAAGATGGATTGCCATTTCCTGCACCTCATCTTACAGATAAGGAAACTGAGGCCAATGGGGTTAAGTGACTTGTCATGGGTCGCACAGATCTGGTTATACAATCTGAGGCTGGATTTGAACTCAGGTCTTCCAGACTTCAGGCCCAAAACTCAATCCACTGTGCCATTTAGCTGCCCCCTGAAAGGTGGAAGAAAAACACAAACAAAAACTCCACTGGCATTTGCCCAATAGGTTCATGCTTGGAAGCAAATTTCAAAGATTATGTGTTCAGAAGGCTGTATTTTCATTCATTTTCTGATCCCCCCCCCCCCACAGGTAGAGACAATAGAGTTGGAATATTCCTTGCATCTCACTTTTAAAATTCAATCAATCGATATATGCCAAACATTCAAATTTCTGGTAACAGTTGTCTACCAACTTTCCAGAACATTCTCTCCTCAAAGAATTCAAAGTCTCACAGTCTTTTTCTTCTCAACTCCTACTAGGGAACTTCAGTCTATATAATGATATTTCCTCAAACACTGTAACCTCAATATACTCATTTAACCACTTCTCAAAAGAAAAAAGGTCATTGAGGGATAGTAGCTAAAGAATGCTCTAGAAGCATCATTTGAAACTAAGTATGTCAACCCTTTTTCCTGGCATTGTAGTAGTGGAGGAGCGGGAGAAGGAATAGCAAGCACAATATGTTATTTTCCAGAAAGAGAGAAAATGCTATTTAAATTGAAGTAATGTTTGCAAGTTGGGGGGAGAGAGAGGGAGGGAGAGAAAAAGAGGGAAAAGAGGGAGGGGGGAAAGGGGGGGAGAGAGAGAGAGAGAGAGAGAGAAGAGAAGGACTAACCATGAAACATACGGTACCTCCCTATACTGGACATATAACAGCACTGGTGCTGAATGAGTAATGTTGTCAGATAGAGAGGATACAGTTGTTTGGTTTTTCTTAACTATACTTATTTGTTACAAGAGAGAGTTTTATTGGAGTGAGTCAGGTTACTGGGAAGTGATGATAATATAAGTAAAAAAAGAACTGATAAACCATTAACTATAAAGACTGTCAGGAGTTTGCTTTGTATTAGTTGGAAATTCCTAAAGACATCATAGAATGGCTAGAAGATTGTGAACTGGATTGGATTCATCCTAGGGAAGGGCAGGACTGATTAAAATAGTATTTAAAGTTTAGGTAGAGATAGAATGCTATTTATTTCCAAGATAGTGAAACCAGATGACCAAAACCAGAAGCCAGTACAATGGGAAGCATATTAGTGTGACATATTTCAACGAAGAAGGGCCTACAGAATGAAGGGGGTTCTCATCTCATCCAAATGGTAATTCAGGAAATATTATTTGGAACATGAGCGCCTTGGTTCACCTCCATAAAGTGTCTTTACAAGGTGTGGTCTGTTCCTTGATTGAGGTAGGTGTGATGAGGGACGGAATCCCAATAGGTTCAGCAGGAACCCTGATCTTATCCAAGACCAAGAAACCTGCAATGGCATCTGGAAAGAATTCAGCTCAGCCTTATTTGGAGTTAGAGTTGAGAAAGTTTATTTTCACGCCTTTACAGCAGGCAAGAGTCCTTAGGGGACCTGCGAGTGAAAGGGGTCCATGCTTTTACTTTTAAAGGGTAGGGCTGCCATTGTCAGGGCTGACCAGATGGAAGGGACCTCAGTGCATAGATAAAGGTTAGAGCTGACCGAGAGGAACTTCTGACTTTGGTACATAGATAGTTTAGATGAGATTTGGGCCAGACCTGAGGAGACATGAAGAGATTAAGTAAGAACAAAGGAGTCACAAGGTGTTGCCTAGGCCTAATGTGGATAGGGGGAAGGAGCAGAGACCAAGCCTGGGAACGGGATTTCACAGATTACAATTTTACAATACAAACTGCAGTTACAACTGCACAGACTGGTTTTACAAATTGGTTTCACAAATTGACCTAGACCCCAGGTACCGCATCAGTTGGGCTTATAGGCTCCGGTCAGGGGAAAAAATAAAAGTAAGGATGATGTGATGTTAGGGAATTTAGGGGGTTTAAAGGAAAATTTTCACAAAGAACCTCATTCTTTTCTATTAGCTGCAAAATAAAAAGATGTACAGTCCCTAGTAATTCATGGACCACTCCAGTGATAATGCCATCTGTAGGCAAAAGAAAAAGCAGCAGGCAGTTTGCCTAGCTGTGACTCCAGCTGATTGTTCATCACTTTGTTGTTATTCTCTCCCATGGGGAGAGACATTGAATAACTAAGTGTGGTGAGGAAAGAGGCCAGGACTTGGAGTCAGAAGATCAATATTCAAGCCCTGGTCCTATGACTTAGTCTGTGGGACATCCGCCTTGTCATTTCAAACCTCTAGGTCTTGTTTCCCTTGTCTGTAAAATTTGAATTAGAAGTCCCCTTCTAGATCTAACATTCTGTGAAGTTGAGTAATTGAACATCTTCTGCAAGTATGGAGAGATTAACTAAAGTGAAAATGCAGTATTTTATGGAATCTTTCATGTCTCCGATCACCCCAAAGGCATAGTTATTAAGAGCAGGCAGGATTCTAACTGAGGGGTTGTGGTGGTGTTCAGGCATTTTTCAATCAAGTCTGACTTTTCATGACCCCATTTGGGGTTTTCTTGGCAGAGACATTTGACAGAGAGGTTTGCCATTTCCTTCTCCAGTTCACTTTACAGATGAGGAAATTGAAGCAAACTGGGTTAAGTGACTTGCCCAGGGTGACACAACTAGTGAGTGTCTGAGGCTGAATCTGAACTCATGACTATAGATGAGTCTTCCTGGTTCCAAGCCCAGTGTTCTTTCCACTGCACCCCCTAGGTAAATATCCTTTATTGATTTGATAGAACCTTTATTTACATAAGAGATTACCAAAGAGGCTAAATTAATCTTTTGAGACTTCTTTCTTCTGTGGGCCTTCAGGCAGTTACAGGGTCTGTAAGTAGTTGAAGCCATTGGCAGGGGAATTATAAAGATAAGAGATTCTTTAAGAAACTAGCATTTTTCCCTCTGAAATTCTGTGGTAGGTACTATCTTATTTGTGGAAACATGCCCTTTGGGCTTCTTTCTATTCTCCCACTGATGCAGAGAATCAGCAAGTACAAAGGGTAGTGGGAGGAAGAGGGAAGAGCACATCTCAGGCTCAGCAGTTTAGGAATCTCTAGGATTAAGGACATCTCAAAGTTAGGACTGCTTTTGCCTGATTTCAATTACTAGTGCCATTATTATTTTTTAACCTGAACCAGGTTTGATGCAAGACCAGCACTGGACACACTAGGATTGGTTGGGTTTGCATTTTCATAAGATATCCCATTTAAAAGGGCTCACATGTACAAAAATATTTATAGCAATTCTTTTTGTGTTGACAAAGAATTGTAAATTGAGGGGATGCCCATAATTTGGGGAGTGGCTGAACAAGTTGTGGTATATGAATGTAATAGAATACTATTGTGCTATAAGAAATGATGAGCAGAATGGTTTAAAAAATAACCTGGAAAGCCTTACATGAACTGATGCATAGTGAACAGAACCAAGAAAACATTGTAGACAGTAACAGCAATATTATTTGATGAAGAATTGTGAATGACTTGGTTATTCTCAGCAATACAATGATATGAGACAATCCTAAAGGACTCATAATAAAGCATATTATCCACTTCCAGAGAAAAAACTGATATTTACTGAATACAGACTGAAGCATGGTATTTTTCACTTTCTTTCTTTCTTTCATTTGAGTCTTCTTGTACAAAATAACTAATATGAAAATGTTTTACATAATTGCACATGTATAACCTTTATCTGATTGCTTACTGTCTAAGGGAGGGGAGAGAGGAAGGAGGGATAGAATTTGGAACTCAAAATTTAAATAAAAATGGTTTTAAAAATTTTTTAAAGAATAAATATTACTTAGCTCTTAAAATTTTTTTTAAAGGTTGGACTTCTGTTCACCAGACTTTAAATTCTATATCCTTCTCTCCTCTTCATGGCAAAGTGCAGGCTCAACACTCCCTTATCATCTCTGCCTCCTGCCTTCCCTGGATTCCCTGAAGTCTCAACTAGCATACCACTTTCTATAAGAATAATAAAACCTAATGTGTAGATGGTGCTTACCATGTATCTGGAACTATACTAAGCACCTTACAATTATCTCATTTGATCCTTACAACAACCCTACAAAGTAGGTGCTATTATCCCCATTTTATACATGAGGAAACAGGCAAGCAGAAGTCAATGACTTGCCCAGGGACATGAAGCTTGTCTGAAACTGAATTGTGAACTCTGGTCTTCTTGACAACAGAATTAGTACTGTATCCACTGTGCCACCGAACTGCTCTGAAAAGCTTTTCCAGATCTCTCTTAATGTAGTGCCTTCCCTCTATTAATTATCCTGTATGTCATTTGTACATAGTTGTTTCCATGTTGTCTTCATCGTTAGACTGTGAGCTCCTTAAGAACAGGGACTATCTTTGCCTTTCCTTGTATTCCCTGTACTTAATACAGTGCCTGATAGGTGCTTTTGTCCATTCTGCCTACATTTCTGTTATTTGGGCTGTTTGAAAAGCAAATAAGCTATTCATGTTTGTTTTTCTTTCTAAGAATGTTTCAAATGCCTCTTCATTACTTATCTTTTTTCCTTTATCATTAAGCTCATATTTGTAAGGTAGGTCACCATGGGCTACAATATGAGTTCCATTGCTCTTTGGAACACATTGTTCCATTCCCTTCTGTGTTTCCTGGTGGTTGTAGAATAGTTTACTAGAATTTCCTTGTCTTTGTATTTTAAGGTCTTTCTCCTGGTCACTTATAAACTTTGTTGTTTCTGAATCGAATTGATAGATTTGACCACTATGTGTTTTGGAGTTTTATAGCCTTGGGTGTTTTTTTCTTTTCTAGAAGCAAGTTATGATCTTTCGATTGGTATTTCATTTTCTGTGTTTAGAAGTACCAGGCAGTTTTCTTGTATTACTTTTTGCATTATGGAGTTCAGGTTTTTTGATTCATGTTCTTCTAGTAGATTCTTGTTTCTATCCTGCTTTGGAGATCAGAGTGGTTTGTTTGGATAAAGAGTATTGTTTAAAATATTATTGTTTTTTGGTTTTCTTCTAGATTGTCTTTTACTTCTATACATTCCAATTCTATTGTTCTCTCTTGTTTCTTTGGTGCAACTTGACATAGAAGATTGAAGTTTTTCTATTTCACCCATTATTTTTGCTGTGTGAGCTATAAATTCTGCTCTCACAAATCTCATTTCTCTTTTAGACCACTCTGAATACTGTGTTGTAGTTCCATGTTCTCCTCAAATTCCATAGGGTCCTCTGTCTCATCAAATATTAGGTTAGATAATTTTCCTTTGTTTTGCAAAATTTATTCATAGATGCCTGAACTCATTTACTAGAACTGGAGGCCATATTTCTTTACATTTTTTTCTCTGTTGATTTATCTACTTATGTTCAAGGTCTCTGAGTGTTTTTCTTCCTGAGACCTCTGGTAATTTCAGTCTTCTTTCCCCTAATTTTCCCCCATTGCTAATTTTCTGACTCCTTTCTCTATGAAAGTGGTTTTCTTGGGGCCTGGATCTCAAAACATCTCAAACTCCCTCCCATGCTAGGCAAATCATGGTTCTCCAGACTAGGTCTTTGACCCAAGTGACTTTTGGGGGAACAAAACTGGCCCCATTTGGATGTGGACTTTGTCCCTCAGGTTTAGTAGAGTATCACATCAGGACCCTGCACACTCCCCACACTTGATATTCTGTCCTATTCACTCTATTCTATGGTGATTTCAGTCATTTGGAGTTTGGATTTCCAAAGCTCTGGAGGCAGGGGTAAGGGCTGAACTCTATTTCAAGCCCAAACAACATGTTCTGTGCCTTTCCCTCTGCTCTTCTTTCCTGAAGTAATCTTTTGCAGCACAGAAGCTGCCCAGAAGTAGCTGGCTGTAACTGCTCCCATTAGATTTCCACAGCCTAGAGTTTGGGTCTCCATGGCAGGGAAATGGATGGAAGACCAGGGTATAGAGTAGAATTCTGTTTTGTTGCAAGTCCTTGGATGAGGTCCTTGGGTCAACTAGTGCAGCTACAATCTGTATTGTGGTGAGCAGAGAAGGTGCTGTGAACTCAGGTCAGGTGTCAGTTATAGTTTTTTTTTTCCACCTTCTTTTGGTTTCCAAGTATCCTAGACCATGGAAACAGCAGAAGTTGCTTTATTTTGGGTGTAAAATTTCTGTTTTGGAGAAGTTTGAGAGGTCATAGGGATCAGAGAAAATATCTAATCCTCCCGTCTTCTTAGTCATGTGACTCAGAAGTCCCCAGTAGATGCTCAATAGACATTTATTAAATGATTGAATTATGGCTAAAATGGAAGGTAAGGCTAAAAAGATTATTCTGTATTTAAGGGTGAGGAGAAGGATTTAATTATAAGGGGACCTTTTCAAAGTTTGTATTTTTAAAAAATAAAGCCTAATGGTTAATTTAAAAAAAATTTCAGTTAAGTTTTGGTTTCCTTAGTTTTGTTGATGAATAAAAGATGTTCTTTATCATTAATCACTCAATAAATGTTCTATAAATTTAAGCTCCTGGAAGACAGAAAATGATTAATTTTTGTCTTTGTAGCCCCAGTTCCCTCCAAAAAGCAGGCCCTTAGTAAATATGCTTGTTGATTGATTGAAGCTGTAACTGCAGGTTGTGTAAATATTCTTGCCCTTATCATATGTTGTTGTTGTTGTTCAGTCATGTCCGATTCTTTGTGACCCTATGTGTGGTTTTCTTGGCAAGGATACTGGAGTGGTTTGCTATTTCCTTCTCCAGCTCATTTTTACAGATAAGGAAACTGAGGCAAACAGGGTAAAGTGACTTGCCCAGGGACATACAGCCAGTAAGTGTATGAGTTTGGAATATGAACTCAGGTGCTCCTGATTCCAGGGCTAGAACTCTATCCACTACCACACCTAGCCGCCCCCTTTATTATATAGGTGAGAAATTTGAAGTTCAACATGAGACAAGCCAGTAAATGAGAGAACTAGGACTCAGCTCAACCACTTGTTCTGATTTTAAGTCCAGTGCCTTGGTCACTACATACACCCCACATCATCATTGGTTTAAGGCAAGATCTTGCCAGGAAAATAAAATAGAATGTTCCACTTCCAATCAAGAAGACCCAAGTTGAACTGGATCTGCCTCAGACGCTTATTATCTCCCTAACCCCTTGGCAAATTACTTAACCTCTTTCAGCCTCAGTTTTTGCAACTGTAAAATGGGGATAATGATACTATCTACTTCACAGGGTTGCTATAAGGATTAAACAAGATTACACATGTAAAGCATTTTGCAAAACTTAAAGCTATATAAATGTTATCATTATTATTATTAAAAACAACTCCAAAAATTGACTGTGAAAAACATCTTTAGGGTGTCTCTACAACACTCCATGTAGCATACATTCACAAAATCATATAACCTGCTTATATGCCTAACTTCAGAGGCAGGTC
Source organism: Petaurus breviceps papuanus (assembly GCF_028583685.1). Lineage (NCBI taxonomy): Eukaryota > Metazoa > Chordata > Mammalia > Diprotodontia > Petauridae > Petaurus > Petaurus breviceps. The sequence goes on from NW_027187150.1 coordinate 306,544, forward strand.
TTTTTTTTTAAGATTATCAAAAGAGTACAAAAACTGCTCCCACCAAACCATTTAAAAATGTTTAAATCTCCCCTTGCTTTACTACCCCAACCTCCTGCTCCAAGCTTATCACAGAGCCTGAAATTCCCACCAAACTCTTTCCTTGGGTCATTTCTAGAAAGTCTCTTAAAATGCAAATATCCTCTCTAGAAAGCATAACATATGAAGTCACTGGCAGCTATTAAAGCCTTGGTGAGAATTCACTTACTGAACTGGACAATGTTTGAAGAGAAAATAGAGGAAACCAAGGCTCTGAGGAAATCTGTAAAATAACCTATGTTTTGATTAGGGTAGGGGAAGGTTAGATGCATGACAGCTGTAGTGGAGCTTATCTTGGGTAGCTAAGGGGAAACATGAGAGTGTAGACACCTGGGTATTGAGGGTAACAGAAATGTCAAAAAGCAGTAGAGGGACCAAAGGGAAGATGGAAGAACAATGGAGTCCCCTACTTCACAAGTTTGCCTTGAGATAAGAAAATGTCTTTGAAAAACAAGGGCAACATTTTAAATTTATTATGGCTTTTGATCTAAATTATTTAATTATAAAATTTTATTGCTAGAAGAAATTACATTTTCTTTGGTTCAGAGACTCAGAAAGGTTGTGACTTAACACAATAAAAACTTTTCTACAAACTGACCAGACTTAGGTGGAAAAGGACCCAAATTACTCAGAAGTTAAAAAAAAATATAAAGTCTTTATTAACATTAAAATAGTATTAAAACAGTAGTAGCCTTTGTGAAACTTTCATGTGTGAAATACTGTTTGTTTTCCACATCAGAATTTTTTGTTTGCTTGTTTGGTTTTTAGGAGGACCTGAGTTCAAATCTGGCCTCTGACACTTAACACAAAACTAGTCACATGACCTTGGGCAAGTCACTTAACCCCAATTGCACTACCTTTCCCCCCCCTAAAAAAAAAGAATTTGGTCCTTTATTTTTATTTAATACCTCATTAAGAATATTTTTGTAGCAATACATTAATTCAATAAAATGAATCAAATAGCTTTCGTAGTATCTCAGACACGAGATGATCATAGGATACAGATATAGAGCTGGAAGAATTCTTGTAAGTCAGTAAGTCCAACCCTCTCTTTTTACAATTGAGGAAACTAAGCCTGAAATAGTTTAAGTGACTTCTGCAGGTTCCTAAAGATGTCACCAAAAGTGTCTGAGGCAGGATTTGACCCAGGCCTTATTGTGTTCACATGGAGTACTAGTCCATCCACTGCAGCATGGGCTGATTGACAGCAATTTAAAAAACAAACTTTTCAAATGTTTGCTATGGAGGCCATTGTTTTGAAAAATTTTTTTCTTAAAAAGATTTTTTTTTTCAATCAGCAAAAATCTGCCTTCTCCCCACTCTTCTTCCTCCATTGAAAAAGGGAAAACAAAACCCCTGTTACGTGCATGTATAATCAAGCAAAACAAATTCCCTCACCGACCGTGTCCAAAAAAAAACCAAAACACATCTCCATCTGCACTCCAAATCCTTGACCTCCCTTTCAGGAGTCAGGTAACATGTTACATCATTAGTTCTCTGGAAACATGGTTGACCATTACACTGAGCAGAGTCCCTAAGTTCTTTCATGGTAGTTTATCTTTTTTTTTTAAAGCAATTGGGGTTAAGTAACTTGCTCAAGGTTACACAGCCAGTTATTTCTGGGTGTGGTGCTAAAGTATCTGAGCCAGATTTGATCCAAGGTCTCCCAACTGGGGCTGGCGCTCTTACTTACTGCACCACCTGGTCACCCCAATGGTAGTTTATCTTTATAATATTGTTGTCATTGTGTAAATTCTTCTTACTGTTCTGTCCTTTTCACTCTACAGCAGTTAATCGAAATCTCAAATTTCTCTGAAACCATCCCCTTTATTATTTCTTACTGAACAATAATATGATTTTTAGAAAAACAGGGAAAGACTCACACAAAATAATAAAGAGTGAAATGAACAGAACCAAGAGAATATTGTATACAGTAACAGCAATATTGTTTTAAGAATAACTTTCGGGGCGGTTAGGTGACACAGTGAGTAAGAGCGCCGGCCCAGAGTCAGGAGATCTGGGATCAGTTCCGCCTCAGATACTTAACACCCACACAAAATAACTGGCCATGTAACCCTGGGCAAGTTACTTAACCCCAATTGCTTTAAAAAAAAAAAAAGAATGACTTTGAGTGATGATGCCCTCTCTGAAGCCTCCACACACTCTGTCAAACAGGTCACAAACCCCAGGACCTCCACCCTAGACAGCAATCCAGATCCGATCAGGTTAAAGCAAGAGTGATTACCCCTCAGACTGGTTTCTTGGTCCCCCTACAATCTGCAGGCCAGGAGCTGAAGCAGCCATGTGGCTGCAGCTGCATAGCCACTGCACCTCAGCCACTTCTCACCCCCAGGGTCAAAGGCCGACCACACTCCCAACTAATGGATTCCAAAGTCCACACTGCACTGACCTTTCACTTTGTCCTTAGCATCTATGGATTGATAATTCTGAAACCACCACAGCTGCTGGTGATCTGAAGTCCCTCCAGTCAGTGACTGGTCAGGCCGCCCTGGGGCTAAGACCTCTGGCTCACCCAGAGTTGGGCTCAGCTCCCAGAGCACTGTGCTGGCCACTTCCTGCCAGCCTTCTGGGCTGTCCTCAGTGGGAGGTTAGCTTCTCTTTGTCATTTTGTGGGTTCTGTAGCTCTAAAATTTGTTCAGAGTCCCCTTTTCCATGAATTGGGGGAGGTGAAAGCTGGAGCCCTGCTGAGGTCCTGTTTCTGCTCCGCCATCTTGACTGCCCCCTGGATTCTTTTTTTAATTTGCTTGTTCTTCTAGCCTAACTTCTAACTTAAGATTTTATGTTGGGGTCAGGCTCTTCATCCTTCTGGAGAGAGTGTCTGAACTAGTGCTGTTGCTTCTTTCTTCTGGTATTGAATGTTGTGTTACTTCATGCTATCAAGGGCAGCACAGGCTGAGAACCTGAAAGCTTTCCATGCTTCCAAAGTGATCTGAGCTAGGTCCCCTAGTAAGTTCTGTAAGCTCCTGACCTGGGTTTGGATTCAGGCAAAAGGCAGGTGGGCTTAATCTGTTTGGAGTTTCAGTTGACTGCTGCTGGACTCAGCTACTATCAGACAACTGGAAACCTGCTGGTTGGAAGGAATAGAACTGCCTGGGTTATTCCTACCTTGATTATTCCTCTGCAGACTTCACACTGTGCTATAGGCTGGAAATGAGACCCCACTGTGCTCCTGGGGTCTGAGCCACACTGATGGTATTTGCTTCTAAATTTGTCTCTGGACATATAGTCTAGGGACAGCAACTACTTGGACCTTGGAATTCCAATTTTGAGCACCTTTTCAGTCCAGTCTTCTTGTGGCATAGAAGTAGGTAGTGAGTGACAGGGCTTCCAGCTGGCACCTGTTCCTAAACTGTGCACAATTATATGCTACCATGTGCCAGATCTGTGACTTCCTCTTGCCCTGGTGCAGTGTCTTCCTGGTCTGAGGTACTCCTCAAGGCCCCTGGCCAAACCTATTCCCTAGTATCCACAGTCCTCTCTGTCTCTCTTCCTATGTCATCTTGGGCTAGAAAATATGACTTGTGATCTTTTTTCCCTTGGAAATCACAACCAGGAATTGGTCTAGTGCATTTCCCAGATCTATTTAGAGGCGTGTTTTATTGGGGGGGGGTGGCCGTTCTTGCAACATCTTAGTTCTTGCAACCTTTTCCATGAAATAACTGTCTTGCCAGAGAAAAGGAAGAAGATAGAAGTGGAGGAAAGGGGTGGGGGGAAATACCTAACTGTGGACATCATAGCCCATTTTGATTTTCTTTCTCTGAACCTTTAGAATATTCTCCTACCTCTTCCCCCAGGAGGATGTAAGCTCCCAGAGTGCAGGTCCTCTTCATTGAGCCACAGGCATCTCATGGGTGATGTATGAGTAGTCAGCCTCTCATGAGTGGATGCATTCATGCCAGGGGACAGGGTTGCATGTACCATCCTCCCCTTCACAACTAAGTCTATCCAGTAATGCAGTTGTAGACTCATGACTCTCTTACTGCTCCCCTAAAGACTCTGGAAGTGGGGGGAAAAACATAACAGACATCTCCCTCAATCCTGTGATACAGTGTGAATGCAGACCAGTTGCAGAGGGTGATGGATGACCATTCAAGGGGTAAGGGCTCAATTGTCATCAGCAGTGACCAGGATCAGGCAAGGGAAATCAGAAGGTTATTGCAGATAAGGGATGTTTGGGTGGTTCCCAGACTGTAGCTGCTGGGAGGATGATGGGTCCCTCCATTTGTATCCCAAGGGGTATCTGGCTCAGCTCCATTTCCCTGTGTTCCACCTTCCTTTGACCCTCTTCTCCAGGTCTCTGTGATGACTCCCCTTGAGCTCAGGTTTCTTGGGTAAGTATTTGATAGTGAAGTTTTTGAAGCTATTCTGGAAAGCTTTATTTCACTCACCTTGGATTTGGGGGAATTAGTTGCTGGAAAGAATAGTTTTTTCCACAGAAAACTGTGATTCATGGAGGACTTAGTAGAAGAGAAGGCAAAGAGTAGTGATAGATAGTGGTCTTCATATCTTAAAAGCTCCTCACTCACTAGACTCATTCATTGGCAAAGCCTTAACTGAGAAGTTGAATGCAGATGTAAATGTTAATGCAGAATTTTTAATCTAATTATCTCTAGTGTAGATGTGAATCAAAATTGCAGTATAAGTTTGTTGAGGCTTAGCCCTCAAAAACTTTTGCTGTGAATTTGTATGCAGAGAAGTAGAAGAAATAGTCTTAAGGGTCTTCATAAGAGAAGACTTTAGAGTTAATCAATCAACAAACATTTATTAAGCACCTACCAAGTACCAGGCAATGTGTTAAGTTCTGGGAATACAAAAAGAGGCAAAAAATACAGCCCTTGCCCTCAAGTAGCTCATAATCTAATGGGGGAGACAACATATAAAGAAATATATACAGAGTAAGCTATACACAGGATAAATAGGAAATAATTAGTAGAGGGAAAGCACTAGAATTAAGAGGGGTTGGAGCAGGCTTCCTGTAGAAGGTAAGATTTTAATTGGGAGTTAAAAAGTCAAGGAAGTCAGTAGTGGGGTTGGAGGAGGGAGAGCATTCCAGGCATGGTAGACAGCCAGGAAAAATTTCCCGGAGTCAGAGCCAAGAGATGGAATGTCTTGATCATGGAATAGGAGGAAGTACTTACTGCCCATATTAGACAAGAGATTTGGGATACAGGACAATGCCCTTTGTTTTCTGGTTCTTTTTAACAACTAATGCCAATAGCTAAAAAATGTTACCACCTACTAGAAGAGGAAGTATGTTGGTGGTGGCTCTAATTCATTTGCAACGTAGAGACAAAATTAGGCATTTTCAAAATTTTTGAAAAGTTAGCAAAATGAGGTTTACCTTGCCAAAGCACAGCAAGGCTTTGCAACAAGAATAGATTGGCACTGAGTTTCTCTGGACAAGGCTTCTTTCATCTCCATATGGAAATCACTATGGTCATGAAGGCAGGATATGGCAAAAGACATGGTGATTCTAGTGGTCTTCAGAAATCCACTAGTCAGAGGGTCTCCAATTCCACCATTTTGGGACTTTTTATGTTTTCAGATCACCGGGAAGCTGTGTGAGGAAAGGCAGAACCAATCAGGTCCTAGGTCAATTTTATCTCCTTTTAGGGAAAGCCAATTCATGTTGTAGGAGAGAAAAAGGAGGAGACTGAGTTTACCACAGGTTGTATGGGTACAGGGAGGGGAAGAAAGAAGCTGTGTCAGGGAGACAGGAGCCTGGGATCACTTTGTTTCCTTTTTCTTTTTGGAGGGCAATTGAGGTTAAGTAACTTGCCCAAGGTCACATGGCTAGTTTTTTTGTGTTAAGTATCTGGGGTCAGATCTGAACTCAGGTCCACCTGACTCCGGGGCTGGCACTCTACTCACTGTGCCACCTAGCCGCCCCAACTTTGTTTCCTTTTAAAGGGTAGTTAGGTGATACAGTGGATAGAGCACTGGAACTGAAGTCAGGAAGACATCTTCCTGAATTCAAATTTGGCCTTACTTACTAGCTTTGTGACCTTGGCCAAGTCACTTAGCTCTGTTTGCCTCCATTTCCTCATCTGTAAAATGAACTGGAGAAGAAAATGGGAAGCCACTTTAATATCGTTGCCTAGAAACTTCAGAAGGGGTCACAAAGAGCTGGACATGACTAAAATGACTGAACAATAATCCATGTCAAAGGAAAGAAAGAATAAGGGCATGCTTAATCCATAATGTAGGAAAAAGATGATAGATATCAGTACTATTAAAAAGTTAAATCCTCTACATTTTGGCACATGAGGCAAAATTTAGTCAAAGTCTTGCTTGCCCCTCTGCTTCCTAGTTATGACTCCGAGTGAAATACTTTTGCAGTAGATAGTAAAGTCCATTTGGTTCAGAGCTATTAAAATGTGGGAGGAGTCATTGTTTCCTAATTTATATAGTTCTGCTCTTAAAGGATTCCCTAGTTCAAGAAAAGAATATATTTCCTCCACAACTAAGTTTAGTTTTGGCTTCTGATGTTAACGTAGCAAACATGCAGTCAGTTCAGACACTAAGGCTACATCTTTACAAGCAAGATGAAAGGAGCTGATTCACATAAAAACCTACTGATGGAAAACTGTTCCTTTGGTCTAAATTATCCAGAGCAGCTGTCAATGTTGATTGAATTTATATGATAACAGCTTTAATACTCACTTCCCTTTGCCACTGTTGCCAGTAGGAATATGAGCAAGAGGTTGTTTTTTTATCATAAAACTCTTCATCAAACTATTCCTCTCCTATCAATCATACTTCACTGAAATCCTGCAACCTCCAGGATACTCTGAACAGATCACATGAAAATCAATAGCCTTTCAGTTCTTACCCTGTATTGTTCTTTTTTAATCAATTTAAGATTCAACATGAGAGAATGACGTATGACTTCATATGTGTAGGCAATCATTCAATCTATCAGTCAAGAGTGATTTGTATCACTATGGGCCAAGCACTTTTTTGATCAAATCGTTCTTCTCTCTTCCTCATTCATGACACACCATCTCCTATCCTTTATACTACCATTCACAATGCTTGAGGGTCTTTCCTTCCCAGATTGATTTTTTTTTTTCATCTAAGTAAAGAGGTCGTTCTCTGCCTCATTTCTTATTAAGCCTTAATCACTGAATGGGCATTGACTCAGTCAACCTGAGACCTGTTAAAAAACCTCAGCCAAGGTCCCCCACTGCATCCCGGGCCATCTCCATGTGTTGTGTTGATCTATATCTTGCTACTGGACCCAGAAGGATGTGTAAGAGAGAGGTGAGGCTGGTGACTTTGAACAGCCCTCCCTCACTTAAATCCAATTCACTTGCATGTCATGGTATCACCTCCCTCAAGTCATGGTCCTCTTCTAGATGCAAGAGCAAACAACAAAGCAACAACAATCTCATAACTAGAATATACTCTCTCCTTATCCGACCTCTTAGTGTCTTTGTACCTCTCTTCTTTTAAGATGTATCTCAGGCACCACTTTCTGCATGAAGGTTTTCCTGATCCTTTAGTACTCTCCCCCTAAATTCCCTTGAATTTAATTATTTAATGTTTTGTTGTTTTTCGGTCTTTTCAGTTGTGTTTGACTCTTCATGACCCCATTTGGGGTTTTCTTGGCAAAGATACTGGAGTGATTTGCCATTTCCTTCTCCAGCTCATTTGATAGAAGAGGAAACTGAGGCCAACAGGGTTAAGTGACTTGCCCAGGGTCACACAGCTATTAAGTGTCCAAGGTCAGATTTTGACTCAGAGAGATGAGTCTTCCTAACTCCAGGTCTGTCACTCTATCCACTGTGCCACCTATTTAATATGTATGTATGTATAACCATGTAACTATTAACTTTAAATGTATGCTGTATATATTCTTATGTGTACTTGTTTCTCCTATTAGAATGTAAGCTTATTGTGGGTAGGGATTGTTTCATCTTCCTGAGTTCTATGTATTGTGCCTGACACAGAGTGAGCACTTAAATACTTCTTGATTGACAGATGTATAAAAACAAAAATTAAACAGTTCTTGCCATATAGGAATTCATACGCTGTCAGGGAACTCCCTCCAATGATAAAGATGCCCACAAGTTAGTAGATAACCCCTGCTGAGTTACTTGAGGCAGCTAGAGATTAAGTGACTTTTCCAGAGTCCTATAGCCAGCTAATAAGCATTGGAGGCAGAATTTGAAACTAGTTGTTAACTCAAATCTTGGCAATTTCTCCACATTAGACCCAATTAACTAGCTATGACCCAGACCAACCATGGAGAAAAACTAGAGCTCTTCCCACTCAAATAGGATTAAAGTGACCATTTCTATATTACATAATTTTAGAAATGCTATAGAAGTAGGACATGAAAAAACCTCAGTGAAAAGGCTTAAATATATTTATTTGCAAATGTAACAGAATTGAGCCTGGCCCATTCCAATGAGCACTTTGTGCTTGGGTCACTTCTGGTGACCCACATACTCTTGCCCCTTGCTAAAGGGCAGGCACTGCCAGAGACTGGCAGCAAGATTGGTCTCATGATCACTGTCACTAAGGCCTGCCTATGTCAAAGATGCTTGGCACCCAGTCAGAAATAGTTCTCTATTCAGTAGAGAAGTACTATTTAAAATGACAATATCTGTTAAATATTTGAACATTCACTTACAATGATGTACAAAGACTTATTATATAAAGACAACTTTAAATAATACTTCCCAAATTAATTTATGGATTTAATGCAATGTCAATCAAAATACAAATGGGTTATCTCATAAGTAAACAGATAAAATTTATAAGGAAAAACAAATGTGTAAAAACAACAGCCATGGGGAACTAAGAAAAATTAAGGGTGAAAATTTAAAAGATCTAAAAATAAAATTTAGCAATTATAAAAACTAACTGGTACTGGATAAACATAGAAAAAATAGTTCAGTGGAACAGAATAGAGAATCAATAAATGGAACCAAGTATGTGTAAGAAATTTGTGTTGGTAGATTTAAATTGTATAACACCAAAGGAAAGGAAATATTCACAAAAAAATTTATTGGGAAAATTACATAGAAAATGGAAGGAAATTAGTTCATAAATATATCTCACAGTATATAAATTTCAATTAATTAATTTTTTTTAAACTTAAGACAGATTTTCTTGTAGAAAGGAGAAAATTTTATCTATTGAACACATGGACTAAATTATTTTCAACAAACAGATGGATTAGGTTACATAAAAAATACAAAGCTTTTTTGCACTATAAGTAATATATCAAAATAGAATAGAAATAAATTGGGAAAAAACCCTTATGGCAAATATATATGATAAAATCTGTTATCAGATACCTATAAAGCAGGTTACAAATTTCTGAGGTTAATATTAAAAATCCAGTGGATAGATGGTATGAACAAGTTTAGAAAGAGGAAACACATATTAATTGAAAAATTGTCAGCCAAAAAAACTTCAAGATTTCTCTTTATGTATACAGGATAGGCAAATAATTAAAAATCAACAAAATGATATTTTCTGAGGCCATAGAGAAGTAATTTGTCATATTTTAGGTGCAACTGAAAATTGCAGAAACTTTTTTGGAGAGTCATCTAACAATAAGAGTGACAAAACTCATCATAACTTTTGATCCAGAGGTCTTACTACTAAAGTCACATCCTAAGGGTCTCATTTCAACACATATTTATTGAGGGCCTACAATTTCCAGGATACTATGCTCGGCCTTAGGGATACAGAGACAAAATTAACAGTCTTAAGGAACATGGGGGGAGGGGGAAAGGGGAGGATACAACATATACACAGATAGGTAAATAGGCAGTAATCTGAGAGGAGAAAGAGAGCACTTACAAATGGGGAAGGTTTCTAAGATCAAAATCTACCTGAGATGAGCCTTAATGGGTTTTAAGAGTCAAACATGAGAAGGGAGCACTTTCCTAGAATGGCAGCACAGAGTTAGAAGATGGAATGGTAAGTCCAGGGAACCACTTTGGCTGGCAAATATTAGGTGAAGGGAATAATATGGAATAAGGCTGAGGTTTTGAGTCAGACTGTGGAGGGTCTCAAATGTCAAGTTGACAAGTGTCTATTTTAACCTAGGCACAATTTGGAAATGTCAGAATTTCTGAGCAGGGGACTGATATGGTCAAACATGTTTTTTTTATTCCATTTTTATTGCAAATTTAACAAACATCAACATGGATGTTCCAACATGCCAAGTATAGGAAAGAGAATTGTATATGAAACTGAATTGTCAAACTTGTTCTTTATGGAAATTGTTTTAGAAACAGCAGAGGATAAACTGAAAAAAGGAAGAAACTGGGAGCAGGGGGACCAATTAGGAGATTACTGCAATGGTCCAGATGAAAGGTGATAAGTTCCTGAATGAGGCTGTTGGTGGTTGTTAGAAGGAAATCGATTCAAAAGCTGCTCTAGAGATAGAATTCACAAGACTTGGCATCTAATTGAGAAGGAGAGGTACAAGGGAGGGAAGAGAAAAGGATGATTTTATAGCTGTGATGATGAGTGATCTAAGAATCATGATTCCTTCAGCAGAGACAGTGGAGGAAGGGCAGGAGTACCAGGGTAGATCATAGTTCCTTAGAGGCCATTAAGCTGAATCATCTCATTTTACAGAGGAGATTGATCTCTGGAAAGGCAGAGTGACCTGCCCAGGGTCACATTGCTATTAAGTGTCTGAGGAAGGATGGGATGCCTATGGGGCATCCAGATGGATATTGTCCAGCAGGTAATTTGTGATGTAGGTCTGGAGTACAGAAGAGTTACTAGGCACAGAGCTATAGATATGTGAATCATATGCATAGAGAGGATAATTTTAACCAAGAGGGCAGATGAGATTATCAACAAAAGGAATAGCAAGAAAAAAGAGGGCCCAAGACTGAGTCAGGAGATAGAGTATATCCCAGTGAAGGGTAGAGAAGACAAGCAATCAGAGAGGTGAGAGGAGAACAAGGAAAAAATGTTGTGAGAGAAAGTAAAAGAGGAGAGAGTATCCAGGTGAACAGGGTAATTACTGGCGTCAAAAAATTCATAAAGGTCTGCGGTGGCTAGGTGGTGGAGTGAATAGAGCACCAGCCTTGGAGTCAGGGGCACCTGAGTTCAAATCCAGCCTCAGACACTAACACTTACTAGCCATGTGACCTTGGGCAAATCACTTAACCCCAATTGCCCTCCCCTCACCCCTCCAAAAAGAAAAAAAATTTTTTTAAACTGCATAAAGTTCAATGAAGATGAGGACAGAAAAGGCTATTGGAGTTAGAAATTAAAAGAATAGTTTCAATGCAATGATGGGATTGAAAGGCAGTTTGCAAGAGGATATGAAATGAGTTTGAAATGAAGAAATAGAGGTTATGAGATTTTCTTGCAGTTTGTCTCTAAAAGAAAGACACATCCAAATATGTCCTATTAAAATCAAGGTGGCTTTTCTCTACAGGATCCCAAGTCATTCTCCTTCTCTTCTCAAGGTATTTGAGTAGCTGGTTCAGTCTTCTCCAACACAATCCTCAGTTTTTTACTTTGGGACTTCAATTTATATATTGATGTCCACACAAATTCTCTTCACAGTTCATTGACCTTTTCAACACCCATTTCTGTATCTTCCCTACACCTCAGTCACAAGAATGGCCACACCCTCGATCTTGTCATCAACCACAAGTCTTACACTTCAACAACCCACAACTCTGAAATTCCTCTATCTGACCATGCTGCCTGTCCTTTTCCCACTTCCTGTACCTCAGTCCTCACCACAAACTCCAAGAGGGCATGAGGAGGGGAAGGGGAAGAGTATTCCCCTCCCTGCTTTCTCAGACATCTTGCCTAGCCTCATTCTCCTTTCTTTAAAATCTTTTAAATGACCTTTTAGTTAACCAGTTCAACTTTACACTGTCCCTTGCTCTTAAATCCTTTGCTCCATTGTCCTAGCACAACTCATCCTTTTCCAAATCCCAACCCTGTGTCACCTGTACCACTTGGCTTCTCTGCATCTGCTCTCATGCTACTGAATGGTGCTAGAGGAAGTTACATAGCTTTGCTGACTGTGTCCACTATAAATTTGTAATCCATGTTCACCTGGACCCTCACTTCTGCACAGCAATTATTTTATTTTTCTTTAATTGACCCTCTATCATATTCCACTTCAAACCTTCCCCTCTCATCTTCCTGTCCATCCTTCCCTTTCTTTCCCCCTCCCTTCCCATCTCCTTTCTCTTCCTTTTCCTTGTCCTCCCTTCCTTTCCTTTTCTCTATACTCCTCTCCTCCCCTTCTTTTTTATGTTCTTTCCCTTCCTTCTTTTTCCTCCTTTCCTCTCCCCTCCCTTCCCCATCCTTTCTCAAACTTTACCCATCCCTTCCTGTCACTTCCCTTCCCTCCCCTTCTCCTTTCTCTTGGCATCTACACCTATCTCTTCTTCTCTCCCTCTTAGCAGAGGATACCAAGAAGATATAGAGGCCACTATCCTGAGTTCCCTCTCCCTAATTCCAAATTTCAAATAACCTTAATATATAAATACCATTCTCTCCTCTTTTGCTCCAGTCTCAGAAGAAGAGGAGTATGTGAAGCAGAATCTCAACATCCTTTCCAGGTCTAAGTCTATGATCCGATGGCCCATGATGGAAAGGGGAAAAAAAACTGGGAATCAGACTTTTAAAAATGGCCAAAGAGTAAAATGACAAATTGGGAGGGGGGCATAGGAAAACAGGCACGCTAGTGTACCAGTGGTAGAGCAGCAAATTGGTTCAGTCAATCTACAAAGCAATTTGAAACTATGCCCAAAAAAATGACTAAATGGTACATACTCTTTAACCAAGCCATACTACAACTAAACAAGTAAGCCAGAGAGATCAAAGAAAGAGGAAAAGGACTTATGAGCATAAGAATATTTATAGCACCTCTTTTCATGGTAGCCAAAACTGGAAACAAAGGGGGTGTCTTCCTATTGGGAAACTGCTAAACAAATTATGTCATATGAGTGTAATGGAATATTACTATGCTAGAAGAAATGACAAAATAGACAGCTTTAGGGGAAATTGGGAAGACCTCCAGGAACTGATGCAGAATAAAGTAAGCAGTACTAGGAGAACAATTTATACGATGGCAACATTATAAACAGAAAACCCCTTTGAAAGACTTTAGAACTGTGACCAGCCCAATGATAAATCATGAGTACAGAAGACTGACAATGAAACAAGATGCTTTCCTCCTGTCAGAGAGGCAAGGAACTTAAAATGCAGAGAAAGACACATGTTGTTGGGCCAATGTGGTCAACATTTTGCAGGACTAAGTAGGTTTATGATGACAGTTTCATTTTTTTTTTTTTTGCTTTGTTTTGTTCAATTGGGGAGTAGACAGTGAGAGAAATAGATCATAAATTCATGTAAAAATAATTTTTTCCTAAAAAAAGAACTGGGCTTAAGTCCTTCAGCTCTGTCACTAACTAGGCGTATAAACTCATCTAAGGGCCTCAGTTTCCTCATCTTTCAAATGAAAGGTTTGGATTAAATAATTCCTAACATCTTTTCCAGCTCTAATATTGCTTCTATTTCACTCCACAGGAAAACACAATTAAAACATCATCTCTGGAACTGTGAAAGAAAACTATCTGACCCCATTCCCAAATTCTCTCTTCAGATTAAGGTCATTTTCTGTGGCAATTGGTAGGCAAGTTTTGTTTTGTTTTGCTTTGGTTTCTCCGCATCAGTCTAAAAACATCCCAGAAAACTGGTGTGGCAGCTGCTGATTTAGGGAATTGCACTCTTTTTCCACCTCAGCTAAGCCTCTTTGGAGGAGAAAATTTGCATTCAGGTAGCATTCTGACAGAACAGCATTGCACCCAACCTGTCAGGAGGGAGCAAGCCTCTTGCAGGATCATAGGATTTTAGATTTGGAAGGGGCCTTAGAAATCTAGCCAATCCAAACTTTTCCTTTTACAGGTGAAGAAAGAAGTCCAGGGAAGTGAGGTGACTTCTCCTGAATCCCACAGCTAGTAAATGGCAGAGCCCAGAGAAGAACCCTCACATCCAGGATTGTCTCTTTCTAATGCTAATATAGCACATCTCTTTTATCCTCCAAGGAGTAAGGATAGTGGTAGGGAACAAAATTACTTCAGTTTGAAAGTTTAGAACAGAATTTTCGTCAGAAGGGACCTTAAAGTCTTCATTATTTTACAGCTAAGTGATTTGCCCAAGGTCACACGGCCAGTTTTGTGTTAAGTGTCTGAGATCACATTCTAACTCATGTCCTCCCGCCTCCAGGGCCAGTACTCTATTCACTGCACCACCTAGCCTCCCCAAGGTATGATATTTTAAAGCCCCAAAGACATACTTTAAAATACAAAGGCCCTTAGGCACAAAAGTTTGCCATGCTAAGAATAGATTTCTTGGTGCTGTTACTTGCCAACAGATATGAACAAAAGGTAAAGCCAAAATACATTTGGCTTGACATCACAATACACTCAACTAATTTGAGTTGTATACTGTAAACACTCATCCTACTCTAACCAATGCAAACACTTGGCTCTTTTCCTTGTTACTACTGGAGCATTCAAAGAGTTATTCCATTAAATGGTGCAATGATGGCATGTTGCTGCAGTCTTGTGTGTGTTTTTTTTTTATCTTCTTGACTGGTTAATGATAAGGTCATCAAAAGAAAGATGAATGCTTTTTGACCTGTATTAATCTGATCTGTCACCACATTAATAGATCCTAAATCCCTCAGCATTTTCTGAGATGAATTCTTTAAACTCCAGGGGTAATTCAAACTGTTCATTCTTCTGTCTTCCCTATCAGTTGTCTCCAGTTTGCTATCCCCAGGGGAGTGTGGTTTAGCCATGGAGCCTATATGCATTGCTCTCCAGACTCTTCAGTGGTTACTGAGGGCATGCCAAAAGTTCTGTTCTTACTAGATATTCTGTGGTTATAATCAGTCTTATTGCTGATTTTTTTTTTAAAGAGGCTTCTGCTTCTGCTACATTTCTGCCACGTAGAATCTAGAATTCTATTTGGAGTTAAAAAAAAAAAACAGCAACAGAGGAGATTAAGTAATAACTCAGAAAAGGAAGAAAAGAATAGCTACACATATTTCTAGTACTCCAAAGCTGCCATCTTGGTTATTGATACTTGAGGAAAAAACATGGTAGGGAAAGAGGCTACACTTGTGATTTCAACAGTAGAGGAAATTCCGAAAGGGGGAAACTTTATCTACCAATGCAGATTAGCTCTTTCTCTATAATTTATAATCTTAGAGAGTTGCTTAGAGCACTGGAGATTAAATTCCTTGCCCAGGGTTACATAGCCAGTATATATCAGTGCCAGACTCGAACTCTGGCCTTCTTGGCTCCAAAGCCAGCTCTCTATCCTCTATGTTCTGGAGGGATAAAGAATCAGTTTAAAAATGATTTTTTTTTTGAAAAACGACAACTTATTTAAGCAGCACATTGACTGAATTAACTAATTTTGTATCTTTTTATTTTACAAACTGGTTAAAGTAGAGAATGTGTTATGATCAAAAAAGTCTTTCACATATTAAAAAAAAGTGCTATGAATCAAAAAGTCTTTAACACATTTTTCAAAAGCACTTTAATGATTTTATGCTTTAAGCTAAAATTTATTTCAAAATATCTCCGGGACTGCTAAATGTTCTGGTTTTCAGTTATGTGAAATTTGGGATAGAGATTTTATTTTTCCCTTTTTGATAAGCTTAAATTCATATTTTCATTGGGCTTCTAAGTCTATTAACATTACAGTTGATTGTCTTGTTTATCAGATAGAAAAATTGATGGAAGTATTTAGGAGGAAGATCTAGGTTTTATTGCAGCTGATAAATTCAGGATAGCCCAACTTTTGCTTTTTTTCTAATGCTATATAATTGACAGTAACATGATAATTGTCACTGTAGGATGGTAGTTGTCAGATGGCCTGAGTTCAAATCTTACATGTATAACCTGTATATTTATAAAGTAGATAAACATTCTTTTGGGAAGGAGGCTCTGGGAGGCACTAGCAATTTAAGGGATTTAGGGTGGGTAGGTGGGATACTTTTTTTTTGTAAGAACTCTAAAGCTAGGGGAAAAGGGTGGTCCTTGTCTCAGGCACTTTCTCTCCAAAAATGATGTCTAGAATGTCATCCAGACAGGATTGGTCCCCAAAAGGAAATATTTGAAAGGTGGGAAGGATTGCAATGATGTGCTCAGAGATAAATAAAGAAATTATTTTTGACTTTTTATGTATGGAGGAGCCTCTAACCTTCCATACCTATCAATAGAAATATCTCACACACTTATACAGCACTTTAATATTTACAAAGAAACATTGAAAGATATCTCTAGAATAATTAAGGGAGATTTCTATTTTAACCTCAGACCTGTACAACTTGTAAACTTCTTAGGGCTGCAGATAGATTAGACTAAAAACAGACTGATGATGTTGGTTGGCACAAGTCACATGACATCTACATGAAATCCTTTGGTGGGCTATATGTTGTACAGACCTGTTTTACCCGGGGGGGAAGAGAAGAGGGGGCTAAGAGATTGGTTTTTCTGTTCTCCTGAGAGAGAATTATACTAGATTATAATTATATCTACTTGCCTCCTTAAATATTGCTGATCTAGGGAAATGGGTTTTTTGAGTTCAAGCAGCTTCTTTTGGTCACTCCACCTTAAAGCAGAAGGGGTAACGCAAACTTACACCTACAAGCTGAACTCCTTCCCAATCAATAGCTGCTTATACAAAAGATTGTCACAAATAGTGAATAGCAAGTAAACTCACTTTATACAAGCAGTTAGCAAAGGAAATAGGAAAGGTTGCACAGGTTAGAATATACCAGAAAATACACAGATTAAAACAGTTTTTCCACTGGGAGTGAGATAGCTCAACTAAGAATGAAACCCTGATCTCATCCAAGGAGAAATTCCCCAAAGTCTGTAGGGAGGCAGGCTGAAAATCAGGAATATGTTGAGAACTTCTGTGAGCTCTTTGAGGGCAAGGACTGCCTTTCTTGATATCCTTAGCATTTAGTATAATGCCTGCACATAATAATCCCTTTAAAATTTTTTTTTGACATTGACTGACTTTCTCTCAAAGAAGGAATGATGAGGGCTGCCAACTTGAATCCTCACATAGGCACATAGCCAAAAATTTTTTTTCTACCAATCTAGAATCACATCCATGCAATAATACATGAAAATGCTTCCAGTTTGAAACTAAGGTTATATTTCCAGTATTCCTATACTTTACATTCTTGACATCTTGGGGTCTAATATGCCCAACAGTAGCATTATTGGGTCAAAGGATATGATGAATATGTTGTTGATTTTTCATACATAAATCCAAATTATTTTCCAGATTGGTTGGACCAATTCATAATTCCACCAGCAATTCATTGGTGTGCCTCTCTTCCCTTGAACATTGACAATTTCTGCTTTTTTGTCATCATTGCAAATTAAATGTAATTATTATCTTTCCCCTTAAATCCTGCTCCCTCCTACCTTCCCTATTACTGTAGAGGGCAAAGCCATCTGCTAGTCCCTTAGGCTCACAACCAAGCCGTCATCCTGGATTCTTCACTATCTCTCAGCCCACTACACTCTCTATGCAAGCTGTTGCCAAGCCCTGTTGATTTCACCTTAGTAACATCCCTCAAATTTGCCCCCTTCTCTCCTCTGACAATACCACGGCTCTAGTGCAGACCCACCCACACCTGGACTATTACAATAGCTTGCTGGTAGATCAGCCTGCCTTAAATTTCTTCCCAATCCAAACCATCCTTTATTCATTAACTAAAGAGATTTTCCTAAAGCTTAGGTTATCCTCTCCTCCTATCTACTCCTCAACCACTTAATTAACTCCAGTAACTTCTCATTGCCTCCAGGAGCAAATACAAAATGTTCTGTTTGGATTCAAAGTCCTTCATAATGTAGCTCCCTCTAACTTTTCCAGTATTCCTATACCTTACTTTCTGAGAACAAAACATCCTATTTCTCAACCCTGGGAATTTTCTCTGGCTGTCACCTTTGCCTAGAACTCTCTCCTCCACTCCATCCAATAACTTCCCAAATAAAATCCCATCTTTTACTGGAAGGTTTCTCTAACCCTTCTCTGTTAATTATTTCCTATTTACCCCATATATAGTTTGCATTGTATATATTTATTATCTCCCCACTAGATTGTGAGCTCCTTGATGGCAGGGGCCATTTTGCCTCTTTTTGTATTCCCAGTGCTGGGTAGTTTGGTATAATACTAAACTTATACATTTATTTGAATAGTATCATTATTTTTTAATATATTAACCCAACCCAACCACAAGCAATGGATATTCCTCTGTCTTCCTTTGTTTCTGTAAATAGTATTTTGTAATTATATTTATATGTCTTGACCATATCTTGGCAAATTAACTACCAGATATTTTAAGCATTTTGTCATTTCCAATATAGTTTTCACTGTCCTTACTTGTGTCTACTTTCACTCTAAAATGAATGTCACTCTTCACTGAATGTCAAGGTATAAATTGACTTAATTTAAAGATTCTAGTCATATTCTCTGTATAATTTCTCTGCTTCATATTCTACAATAGTTGTTGGTACAAAAGTTTCAATAGCCTTTTTGGTAGTTTATTTGCTTATTATGAGTACTGTAAGGGAAGATATCCAAATTTCCCATGAAATGATAGTGTCTTTCTTGAGTGATACCAATTTCTTCATCTACCTCTTCATGGAGAATTTTGACTAAGCTTTTCATTTAGATGTGACTTCTTTACTCTTCTCATTTCATTATTAGCAAGAACATCAAGGTGAGTGATTTATTAGTTATTAATGTTGACTCATTGGTCACTGACCAAAGTTTAGAAACAGTATTGAGATTATAAAAAATGAAATTCGTCTTTTGTAGATGGCCTAAGACCATGTGAATTCTAACATCCCCTTTCCAACTACCCCATCAGTCATCGCTGTGAAGCAGAACAGATACAGGAATGAAGACTTTTTTTATATTTTGGGCAGCCATTGCTAAAAAACTCATGACATTGACCAAATGTGTTATATTCTATTTTTGTGAATCTGATATAAAATGTAAATTATTGGCAAGAAGAGAGGTTTTAGTGGAAAGATTTATTGCAGGAAGGCAAACATGCAACCTGATCCTAGTGATACAGGAAGAGGATTGTTATGGAAGACGGTCATTTTGGAAGTTGGTCTGGAGTAGTAGTGGATATGGATGTCAGACCTGAAGGTTTGTGTCAGCTTGGGGAGTGGAACATTCCATAGCACCCCAAGGATATCAAGCTGCATTTGGGAAAGCCAGCCTCTCTGATCTTTATGCTATTTTCTAAGTTAAATCATTTGAACATAATAACCAATCATATTGAAGGTAAATGTTATTTTTACAAAGGTAAACACATATTTTTTCAAAACATATTTTTTGCATCCATACATCAGAATATTCTTGGATCAAAACATATTTATACTGCATGATGATAGGCAAGCATTCACTGGAAGCACTGACAAGATTGGTGCACTTACATATGTGATACCAACCTTCTAGCAACTTTGAGGCTCTCCATCAGAGGCTCCCAAACTTATTTGGCCTAGTGCCCACTTTTCAAAAAAAAAAAATTACTCTGTTCCTCCTCTGCCTCCTGTGCGGTGACATTGGGCCGCGAGCGAGCGAAAGCCCCGAGCCCTGCAGCCGCCGCCATGTTCCGCATGATCATCAACCAGGCCAAGAAGCACCCGAGCTTGATCCCCCTGTTCCTGTTCATTGGCGCGGGGGGCACCGAGGCCACGCTCTACGTCATGCGGCTGGTGCTCTTCAATCCCGACGTCAGTTGGGACAGAAAGAACAACCCTGAGCCCTGGAACAAGATGAGCCCCACGGACCAGTACAAGTTCTACTCAGTGAATGTGGATTATAGCAAACTGAAGAAGGAAGGCCCAGACTTCAAAGTGAAAGTGATGCATTTTCAGCTTCTGAGAATGAAGGTCTTCCACAAGCTATCCGCACAATCCAGCATACACTTAGGGAATGCTTGATTTTTCCCTCATGTTGCATGAAATCATGTTGACTTTAACAGATGAATGAAGATGTGAAGCCTGAAAAAAAAATTACTCAGAGCCCCCCAGACATCTTCATTTCTTAACCTTTAACAGTTTTTTTTTTGAAATGTTGTCATTTCAAAAAATATATAAGATATTTTTAAATGATGTATCTTAAATTTACTAATTTATTTTAAATTTGTGGGGGTTTTCCTACATTGAAATTTTGATGATGTAATATTGTATCATGTAACCATATAGTATCATATTGTAAACAAGTCATTACATGCATATATTCCTACTGATGCATGCTAGACTTCCCGACAGTGTGCAACACACTTCCCTGCCAACACTTACTTGTTAAGACTTGTCAGTGGACTTGACCACTGATCAGTTATAACGTGCATTTTGTGTGTTTATTTGGAAAATAATGTAATCACTATGACTTTAACTCTCTTACACAACAGATAAAAAATGTATGAACTGTTTTCCAAAATTTTCTTCTCCTCTCTTCTTTCTTTATGCTTCCACTCCCCCTTATTTTTATCCAATGTCTTCCAATTGCACCAAAGGCTACTACAACTTCCCTGGATCATTCCAGTCTCCCCTAGGAGGCAGTATCACCCACTTTGGGAATCCATGTTCTCCATGCTTCACTTTGCTTGACTTGGACAGCAGAAGCAATATGTCCCATGGTTCAAGTCAAATGCCTTTAGACTTTGCCAGAATTTATTCTTTGTTCACATAACCTTCAAGAACCTAGGGCTACATCAATGCCAACCAAAGACAATAATGTAGACCTTTTGTGAAAGGGTTTATATGGGAATTAAGCACAAATGATGAGTAGTTCAGTCATGATTTTACTCAGTATTACTTTTATACAGGTAAACTGGGCATAAGAGAAGGAAACATTCTCTCTCTAATACTTGAACTTTTGTTTTCCAGTCTCTAGCATAAGTTACTTGTCCCTCTTCCTAAGATCTCTAACTATATACCTAACACTTTATTGCATGGTTCCCTGAACTTTTAAATTGCTCTATACTCAATAGTAACTATCAACCTTCCCTTGTCTAGTCAAATTCCCAGTCCTGACTTCTCCACCATCCCCATTCTGCCTGGTCCTGTTTGATTTTCTCCTTTTCTCTCCTAAGGCAAAGCGTGACAAGTTCAGTTTATTATATCATTTAATCTGTGTCTATACAACACTGAGTGAAGATCTATGAAGTAGCTGGTTACTTAAGTCAGATACATTAAAAAAAATAAAAGGCAGCATAGCCTAGTGGTCAGAGGGCTGGTCTTAGGAAGACCTGAGTTCAAGTCCTATACCTAACACATACTAGCTGCAGTAACATAGGCAAATCACTTAATCATTTAATGTTTTTGTCTAAATCACATATCTACCTAAGACTGGAGATAAATTAATATTATACTATTACATTAATAACTAATTATTAATTTGTGATCCACCCTTTTCCTTTTATTTCAGTTAAAACCCAACTCCTGAAAAGGTTAGTAAATCTCTGAAGGGAATGACTGAGTGATAAGATTTGCTCTGAGCCTCCAACTGGGAAACCTAATTTTTTTTTTAGAGTGAAAACAGAATTTAGTTTGGGTCAGCCTTTGCTTGGGGAAAGAACTCTTTGTCCTTGATCTCCTCCATTACAGTTTAGGGCAACTCTACTCAGAAGGAGAAAACTAGCCCGGGAGGTCCCAATGGAAATGGTTCCCTTCGCCCACATGGCTTGAAGCTACTTAGTCTAATGATCAAGCCAAGTGCTTAGAAGCAGGCACTGAACTTTTAGTCTGCTCCTTATTAAATGTCCTCCAATCAGGGTTGAGTTTCACTTGTCAGGGGAGATCCCCCTCAGAAGGGATTTAAAACTTTCAGAGACTCCTTTGGCATCTTTGGTTACTAGGAAAAGCCACTGACTATCAATTTATTGGTTGTTAGATAACTTAATTACTACATAATTAATTATCTAGAAACTCAGTCTCTTGGGGTTTTCTTTCATCACTGACCATAAAATTACAGATCAGTTTGCTTATGTGCATCAGCAAAGTTTCCATACTGGACAATCTCTATGCTGATGAAATCACAGGTCAACACCAAAAATAATTCTAAATTAAATTAGAAAAAGCTTTCACTTGGGAGGAATGCAGTTCTAGGCCCAGTGATTTAGTCCTTGGGTTAAAGGATTTTGTCTGGATTGTGAGTCTTGTCCAGGCTTAGGAGAAGGAAGGGCTGCCAGAGTCTACAGATCTCAAGGCTTCTCTATATCCTGGGTTCATATCAGTAATATGCCAGAAACTCTCAAAAAGGGAGAATTCCTTTCACTCTCCTTCAATGATCCTTAGTTCAGGGATCCCAGTGAAATACATATACATGCACATATTCTCTTGAAAAAACCCAAGTGGGAAGGGTAGTTGCATCAAGTGGATTGAATATATAAAATTTGCTTTTCTGACGAGTAAAAAAAGTTGCTCTCAAATAAGACAATGGAGCAAATAGTCAGACCATACCTCTTTACCCAGCTACAGCCTACCTCTTTCCCTATCAGATCCCTTTTCTCCCTAGTGGATAGCCTCAGAGTATCTATCTTTTTTAAAAGCTTCTTGTCTACTCTCTCTTTTTCAATCACCAGGGGAAGTCTTTTCTCTGTCCTTTGTTCTTTTGTTGACATTAAGGCTGAATCTGGACTCCATGATCTTCAGAAGTTAGGGAAGGTGCTCATATACTCTACTGAATTCTTGGCTGGACCTACAGATACATCAAAGAGATGTTTAGGGGAAAAATGGAGAAGTCTCCAACATTTCTGCCCTGCTGGTATGAAAACCTAGCCATAGGTCAGTAGGGCCCATTTTAACATAGTTTCCAGATGTTTCCTAAAGAATATGGAGAACAAATCTAGTGATGTCAAGAAATCACTTTAAAATAGTTTAAAGAACCTGTTCAAGTGTTCCTAAGTCATACAGTGGACACCTTTTTTGAGAGTAGTTCCTGAGGATGTCTGTGGCAAGAAACAATCTGGAAAAGTTAGAAGTAAGTTGTATGAAACAATAGTACTTAGGTAAGTTTCAATCAACTTCTAAATAGATAAATAACTAGATAGACAGACAGACAGACAGACAGACAGACAGATAGATAGATAGATAGATAGATAGATAGATAGATAGATTTCAAAAAAAGCATTTATGTGCTTACTATGTGTCAGACATTATGCCTAAGTACAGCAGATACAAATAGAAACAAACAATACAGTCTCTGACTGTCAATATTTTCTAATAGGTGAATGCAACCCATAAAAGGTTGCTGTTGGAAAGAAGAATGGTGAAGGGATTAGGAGAAAATACTCATAGAGGTGTGGTCTAGAAATGGAGAAAGTACACCTATCAGAGCCTAGGGTAGATCAGGACCAGATTCTAGATTTCATATGGAGAGGTGGAGATGATGGCCAGACTAAAGTCTAAGTCTAGGGATGGCTTAAACTACTCTTCCTGGACAAAATGGATCTGATTATCTGGGTTTGGAGTTTTAGTGCCACTGAAGCTTCTTGTCTTTTTCCTCAATATTTAACAGATTGTTCTCAAGGAGATAAAGCACTCCTGGATTAGACTCATTGCTCAACAACTATCTTCAAAAGGCAAGTCAAAAATTGGGGTGGGTTGCAGGGTGTGTTGTGTGTGTGTGTGTGTGTGTGTGTGTGTGTGTGTGTGTGACTGTACTTTGAAAACAGATAGAAACTGAAAGGAGAAGAGAAACTCCCTTTGTCTTTGGTCCTAGTGGACCTCCTGGAACAGACAGCCACTGAATTGAGGAGCTGTGTACCAGCCAGAGGGTTTCAACATCAAAACAAGTATGAATAGTAGGAGGAACTAAGGGTTTCTTTGAAACTGGAAAGAGGAAAGGAGTAGGGAATACATTAGTTAAAGGTCAGTGAGAAAAGTAGCAATCTATGCATAGGTGTTATGTTCTTAGGAAACTTGCCCTAAATTGATCATATTTAGCATTTTTAAAAAGAATGAGTAGAACAACATTCTAATCTCTAAAACTTGTTCCAGAAGTCGTCTGATGGCACAAACCACATAACCAAGGCATTTTACTGCCCTCTGGTGATAGTGTACCTTAATTGTCAATTCTGTGCTTAGATGAATCATTTGTCATTTCCTCAGTGGGAAACTTCCTGTATGGAAATTC
Organism: Petaurus breviceps papuanus; assembly: GCF_028583685.1. Classification (NCBI taxonomy): domain Eukaryota; kingdom Metazoa; phylum Chordata; class Mammalia; order Diprotodontia; family Petauridae; genus Petaurus; species Petaurus breviceps. Next base: position 330,847 of record NW_027187150.1, read on the forward strand.
CCTTCACCAATCACAAATTACTCATTTCTTAGTAGATTACAGTTAAGGAGTTAACCTGAGATATAGCAGTTAAATTCTCCGATGACTAAACCTCTTGAAAGTTTAATCTGCATGCACATATAAAATAATTACAATAATATCACAAGTGTAAATTGAAGGAAGAAATTGATTTGTATTTTCAAGCAAACAAGAAATAATAAGGAAAGAGCAAGGTAGGGTATCTTTACACAAAGAGTGGGCAAAGCCTCATCATATAGATTCACTATACAGGTCAATATTGGTGGGAAAATCTTGTAGGGAAAGGAAGGAAAACAATATTATGAAATAATATTCATAAAGGGCTTAGTATAGTGTCTAGCACATAGTAGACACTTATTGTTTCCTTCCTTCCTTCCTTCCTTCTTTCTTTTCTTCCTTCCCTTAACTTCTAGAAGGACCTGTTCTTGTTCTGAGTTTTGTGAGACTTTGTGCTTGCAAGGCGAGCTGGTGATGACACCTGGAGAGGGCAGGGACTGACAGAAATTTCTAGATTATCTTAGTGGAGACAAGTTAGTATATGCCCTGGGCCCTTTTTGTCAGGAGGAAGATTCTGATGTAAGCATTTATTTGTTTTAATTTTTAAAATTTTGATTATATTTTAATTTCCTAACTATCTCCCTCCCTCCCTCCCCACCCTGCAGTATAGAGGGCTACCATTTGACACAGATATATAACTATATGTAAAACCATACTATGCATACATGCGTACATACATATATATGTATATATGTGTGTGTGTGTGTGTGTGTATGAAATAGTTCCAACATTAGCAGCAGCACTATGCCCATGCATGAAAGTGAAATCTTCCCCGCTCTTGAATTATGATTTACTTACATACTCTTAAGATGGTCAGTTCCTTTCAGGCCTGACAGGAGAATAGGACTCAATTAGTTTGGAAATAATGGAAGTCCTTTAGTCAGAAATGGGGGATATAAATATTTCTACTCTAATTGATGCCTATAGATAGATTTCAGTCTCAGTCAGGGGAATTATTTGAAATATAACAGACAAGGGCTCTTTTGAATATCAGTTATTCTGGGACATTCCGATCTGAAGCCAAAAATGATATTCCACCCCAGAAAGGAACTTAAGACCTACACCAACGGCAGTAAATCAGTGGGATTAGAAAGGAGACCACACAGAACAAACATCGAAAAAATCAGAGGAAACAATCTGCCCATTCAGGGAGAAGAAAGAGGAGGAGAAGGGTAGGAGCAAACCAAAAATACTTAATGATTCAATGGAATCCATAAACCGGTATCAGATGTTGTGAGCCACAGTGTTTGAAGAAAAATGAAATAGCATTCTACCAAGGCTTTTACTAGCACAATTGTCCTCATGGAAGATACTGTTCCATAAGGCCAAAAGTTTCATATTGTACTGACTATTTTTCAAGTATAGAAGGAATAGATTTATTTTAGAACTAAAGTTCATTAATTGCTGTGGATGAGAGAGATTATGGTAAGGTTGTCATCAGGGTTTATTGTTTACTGAGTCAGATTTTCCAGTTTAATGGGGAGAATGAGCTAGTGTAAATCCACCAAAAGAGCCCTCTTTGTTTTTATACAGGGAGGAAGAAGAATTCATTTTACCACGTGGAATCCAGCAACTCAGCACATGATTATACATACAGTACACTATGCCACGCATGGTAGAGAGATACTTAACATGGCTCCATAGAACTCTCCAGGAAGTGATCTCTTCTCCAAAGCTTCTAGTGGTACAAACAGAAGAACATATGATTCCAGTCAAGGAACCTTGTGCAAGAGTGGAACATGGGAGACAAACTGGTAATAGGACTTAAAGTGCTGAATGAGTGAAGTTTAGGCTAAATATCTAGAAATACTCTTCTCAAGCAACTCCAAACAAAGCAGTATAAAATTAGGTGGATTAGTTGGGGGAGGGAAAGCTTTCCTCTTTCTGATCCCCCAAGAAAAGGGCCAGTCTCTGCATAGGACTATAAGAGCACTCTAGGCAGAGATTTGGCAGGTCATTTTTATCTGAGACAAATCCCACAAATGACTATCATTTAGGGGGTAGGACAAAACCCATCTTTATACACTCCAGTCAATTGATTTACAAACCCCTCTAGGCCTACTCTCCCCCCAACCCCTATCCCACATACACCACTTTGAAGACTACAGTGAATTCTGTTGACTTCTGATTGAATACTGAGGCAGAATTGGTAATGTATTCAAATGATACTAGATGGAACTGGTTTCTCCGAAAGAGAGAGACAGAGAGAGACAGAGAGACAGAGACAGAGAGACAGAGAGACAGAGACAGAGAGACAGAGACAGAGACAGAGACAGAGAGACAGAGAGAGACAGAGAGACAGAAAGAGAGACAGAGAGAGAGAGAGACAGAGAGAGAGACAGAGAGAGAGAGACAGAGACACAGAGACAGAGACACAGAGACAGAGACACAGAGACAGAGAGACAGAGAGAGAGACAGAGAGACAGAGAGAGAGACAGAGAGACAGAGAGAGAGACAGAGACAGAGAGAGAGAGAGAGACAGAGACAGAGAGACTCTAAGCCTTTGGATGGAGAGAGTGGAGAGAGGCCTCAGACTCCCCTCCTGGGCCAGACATGTGGCCTGTGAACATGAACTTCTATTCTTTGGTCTTTCCTCTTTTAGGTGAAGGAGTAATAGGGATGCCTACAACTGTGTGAGCTTCTGGGAGCTGGGGTGCAGGCCAGGATTTACTAGAAATGTGGTGGTAAGGATTTGAGTTCTTGGAGAATTGTTTAACCCAGCATGGATTAAAGGCAACCAAGAGAAAGCTACAGAGGTTATGCCAAATTCAGAGATGAACTTGGTGGGAACAAATGCTCTGAAGAAAATTGCATTAAGTTTAAGCCCATTTTGCCCAAAGACTGAAGTGGTATAATGTAGTTATTGCAAAGATAAAGCAAGAACATGTCCACGCTATATCTTTGCAATAAATTTCCCTTTGTAAAAGCTAATTGATTAAAGAATGCTAGCACATCAATTATTACAGATTTATATTTATATACCACATAAGGGTATATAAGGGTAAGGGCTTGAGCTGAAAGCATTAGAGGAGAATCTTTCCTCTTATTGGGTTTCCAATTCTTTGCCACCACATAAAGAGTTGCTATAAATATTTTTGTATATATGAGTTCTTTCCTTCTCTCTTTGATTTATTTGGGATATAAACCTAGTAGGAGAATCTTTTCCTATAAAAGGTACCGCTAGTATACCAAGAGAAGACGTAGTCTTGTCAGGGACCCGAGTCATCCAAAAGAGTAAGATTTGGTATGAGGATGCCCTAAGAATTTATAAAGGCTATAATGATGACGATGATCATGATGATGATGAATATTTGCATGGTTCTTTAAGGTTTGCAAAGTACTTTATATATATTTTTCTTTTCAAATTCAATTTTATTTTTAGTTCTGAAATTCTCATATTAGCTATGTCAAAAAATTAAAATAAAAAGAAGAAAATATGCTTCAGTTTGTACTCCACGTGTATCAGCTCTTTATCAGGAGGTAAATAGCATGTTTCATCCCAAATCCTTTGGAAGTGTGATTGATCATTCCATTGATCAGAGTTCTTAAGCCTTTCAAAGTTGTCTTTACAATATTGTTATAGTATAAATTGTTCTTCTGGTTCTGTTCACTTCATTTTGCATTAGTTCACATAAATCTTCTCAGATTTTTTGGAAGACCATCTCTTTTGTTATTTTTTATAGCACAATATTATCCCATCGTATTAATATGTTATAACTTGTTCAGCCATTCCCCAATAGGCATCCCCTGGGTTTCCAATTCTTTGCCACTACATAAAGAGTTGCTATAAATATTTTTGTATATATGAGTTCTTTCCTTCTCTCTTTGATTTATTTGGGATATAAACCTAGTAGGAGAATTGCTGGATCAAAGGATATGTACAGTTTAATAGCTTTTTTGGCATAATTCCAAATTGCTTTCCAGACTAGGTCATAGCTCCACCAACAATGTTGTGTTCCTGTTTTCTTATAGCCCCTGATACTGTCATTTTCCCTTTTTGCCATCTTAGCCAATCTGATGGATTTGAGTTGGTACCTCAGAATTGTTTTCATTTGCATTTCTCTAGTTATTAGTGATTTAGAGCATTTTTAAAAATATGGCTATTAATAGGTTGGATTCTTCCTCTGGAAATTGCCCATTCATATCCTTTGACCATTTATCATTTGGGGAATGGCTCTTTTTCAGCTCACTATATATTATAGAATGAGACCTTTATCCAAGAAATGATGCAAAGGTTTTCCCTATTTTCCTGCTTTTCTTCTAATTTTAGCTGCATTTGGTTTTGTTTGTTTTAAATTTTATGTAATCAAAATTATCCATTTTACACCTTGTGAGTCCCTCTCTCTCTTGTTTGGTCATGAACTCTTCCTCTATTCATAGGTCTGGTAGGTAATTTCTTCCATGCTCCACTAATTTGCTTATGATGTCACCCTTTATGCCCAGATCCAATATGCATTTTGAATTTATCTGGTATACAGTATGAGATATTGGTCTGTAACTAGTTTCTGTTAGATCACTTTCCAGTCTTTGCAATGGTTTTTGTTGAATATTGAGTTCTTGTTCCAGTTGCTGGAATCTTTGGGTTTATTAGACTTTAGGTTATTATGCTAATATGCTTCTCTACATTGTATATCTAATCTCTTCCACCAAACAATCTCTATTTCTTACCTGGTACCAAATCATTTTGATGATTATAACTTTGTCAAATAGTTTGAGATCTTCTAATGCTAGGTCCCCTCCCTTTTCTCTCTCTCTTTTTAAATTGATTCACTTGATATTCTTGAATTTTTTTTCTAGTTCTATAAAGTAATTCTTTGGTAGTTTAATTGGTATGAAGCTGAATAAGTAAATTAATTTAGGTAGCAGTATCATTTTTATTATATTGACTTGGCCTACCCATTAGCAGTTAATATTTCTTCAACTATTTGGATGTGACTTTAATTGTGTGAAGAGTATTTTGTAATTGTGTTCATATGGTTCTTGTGTATGTCTTGGCAGCTAGACTTTCCATAGTTATTTTAATGGAATTTATTTTTCTATCTTTTCCCGCTGGATTTTGTTGGTAATATACAAAAACACAGGCGATTTATGTGTACTTCTTTTACATTCTGCAACTTTGCTGAAGTTATTGTTTCAATTAGCTTTTCAGCTGACTCACTAGGGATTTCTAAGTAAACCATCATATTATCTGCAAAAAGTGATAGCTTTATTTCCTCTTTGCCTTTCCTCTTTCCTTGAATTTCTTTGTCTTGTCTGTTATAGCTAATATTTCTAATACAATCTTGAATAATAAAGGTGAGAATGGACATCCTTGCTTCACACTGATCTTGATAAAAAGGCTTCTAGTTTATTTATATTGTAGATAATGCTTGCTCTTGTTTTAAGACAGACACTACTTATCATTTTGAAGGAAGCTACATTTATTTCTTTCTGTTTTCGTGTATGTGTGTATGCACGTGTGCTATGTGTTTAACAGGAATGGATACTCTATTTTGTCAAAAGCTTTTTTGGCATTTGTTGAAATAATCATATTATTTTTGTTGTTTTTGTTATTAATGTGACCAATTCTGTTTATAGTTTTCCTTTTTTCTTTTTTTTTTTTTTTTTTGCTTTTTGGAAGGCAGTTGGGGTTAAGTGACTTGCCTAAGGTCACATGGCTAGTAAGTGTTAAGTATCTGAGGCTAGATTTGAACTCAGGTCCTCCTGACTACAGGGCTGGTGCTCTGTTCACTGGGCCACCTATCCGCCCCTATAGTTTTTTTTAATACTGAATCAGTCCTACATTCCTAGTATAATTCTAGCTTGGTCATATTGTTGTACTCTTCCTTTCTAATATTTTATTTAAAACTTTTGCATCGATATTCATTAGGAAAATTGACCTAGAGTTTTCTCTCTCTTTTGACCCTCCTTGGTTTAAATATCAAGACCACATTTGTGTCATAAATGTAATTTGGTAGGATCCTTTCTTTGTTTATTTTTTTTGAAACAGTTTATATAGTGTTGGAATTAATTGTTCTTTAAAAGTTTGGTAAACTTTGCTAATCTATTCATGTGGTCCTGGCTTTTTTTTTTTTGGTGGTGGGGGTGGGAGGAGGGAGAGTTCATTTATGAATTGAACTTGTTTAATTTCTAAGATTGAGTTATTTAAGTATTTTATTTACTATTCTATTAATCTGGGAAATTTTTGTTCTTGTAAATATTCATCCATTTCATTTGAATTGTCAGACTTTTTGGTATATCGTTGTGGGGTATGTGGGGGGAAGCTCCTAACAATTGCTTTTACTTTTTCTTCATTGGTTATGAATTCACCTTTCTTATACTTGATACTGGTAATTTTTTTTCTTTTTTAAATTAAATTATCTAATGGTTTGTTTATTTTATTGTTCTCTCCCCCCCTCCCCGAAACCAGCTCCTAGTTTTATTAATTCAATGAGTTTAAAAAGAAAGTTTTCAATTTTGTGATTGATTTTTCAGAATTTCTATTTTGGTCTTTAATTGAGGTTTTTTATTTTGTTGTTTTTCTTAATTGCATGCTCAATTCATTGATCTACTTTTTCTCTCCTTTATTGATGAAAGCCTTTAGAGAAATACATTTTCTCCTAAGTACTGCTTTGGCCACATCCCACAAATTTTAGTGTGTTGTTTCATTGGTATCATTATCTTTAATGAAATTGTTTATATGATTCATTCTTTTACTTACCCATCCTTCAGGATTAAGTTATTTAGTTTCCAATTAATTTTAATCTATGCTTTAAGGACCCTTTACTGAATGTAATTTTTATTGCATTGTGGTCAGAAAAAATGCTACTTTTCTGTACTTCAAAAGTCATTGATCTAGACTTAGAAGGGACCTCAGAGGTCATCTAGTCCACTCCCCTCCTTTAATTGATGAAAAAACCAAGGTCCAGGGAGAGTAAATGATTTGTACAAAGTTACTCAGATAGCAAGCATCAGAGGTAGAATTTGAACTCAGAACTTCTGATTCTAGAACCAGAACACTTTGCACTGTCCCACACTGACTCCAATCAATAAAGGCAATTTGGTCTAACTAGCAACACAAGGAAAACTAATTGAATGTAGAATATCTAATGTCCAGAATGTTATATACAGTAGGATGGATAACAGAGAACTAGTGCATCAGTACTTATAACTTTGCCACATATGGAATTGGAAAATAAGCTGGTGTAAATTGAGCAGAATAGGCTGGGTTATCTTCAGGGAATTATACAGTACTTTTAGTGGCCCCCATTTTATCCTTGAAATGAAAGCCTATCTTTTCTTAAAGTGATACTGAAGGGCTATGAATCATGGAGCACTACAGTCTCTGAAGAATTAAACATTCATACCCAAAGGACAATGGGGAAATACTTGGTGCACATTACCAGTGAAGAACTGCAAAGAATGCCTCTCACCTCTTCAGCAAAGAGGTAATGGTTTACAGGTACAGAATATGTCATACATCTTGAGACATGACCAATATGTTTTGCTTGACTATAATAATTTGTTGCCATGGGTTATTGTAGGCATGGTTCTAAAGTCAGAACTTTCCTAGTTCAGGTTCAGTGTTGAGACAAAATGAAGCACTCACAAGTCACTAAACATTTAACAAAGGAAGATTATTTTGTCCTAACACAGCAAGATTACTATCTGGATAACTTTGGACAGTAACAATAAAGTGGAACTTAGCTTCTCTGGAAGTGGCTCTCCTCATCTCAAAATAGAAATGTGTTTTGTCAGTCAGTCATCAGATTATAGTGACTTGTATGGTCTTGGGTACCTGCCAAATCTGAAAGTCTGAGATTATGCCAGGTAGAAACTTTTATGCCTCCCCTACCAGGAAACTGCATCAGGGAAATACGGCAAGCTGGTTGTAGGGGAAAGATGCTGTGTTGGGGAAGCTGCATTAGAAAAATGCTATTCTACTACAAGGAGGAAGTCGCTGAAAAATGACAGTAATGTGAACAAAAAAAGAGCATCAATAAAACATTTAAATATAACTGTGAAGGAAAAGCTTTTAAAGGATATCATACATCTATTTATCGTGCACTAAGAATAAAACATAATTGTTGGATAGACTGTCTTCTTTTGATGTCTATGAAATGTTGGGTGATCTGGAAGGAGACTCTCAGGATGTTGGGTGGAACTCCTAGAGGGGATTTATGGAGAACGTGGACAAAAGTCTCACAGGATGAGAAGGCCTGAATGGGTTGTGTTCTACAGTTTGGGAGGGAATACCCAGATCCATGAAGACACAGGTCCATTGAATTATCCAAGTATCTTTTGCTTAAGAAGGCAAAAAAGTCTGTTATAAGGGTTCCCTTGCTGGGTGGGGCAGGGGGGGGAAGAATATATATGGAAATAAAGGTGAAATGATAAAAGTAAAACAAAGAAAGTAACTTTCTTAAAAGATGGGGAAGTATATAATACATTTTTTAGAAGAACTTCCATCAAAAATGATTTAAGTTTAAAAATAGTTTGATTGTTAAAAAAAAAAAAGATAGGTCTCAGCGTTGAATTTATTTAAGCATAGGTATTAGGCAAGCAAGGCAGTTGCCTGGGGCATAGAAAAGGAAGGAGAATATGCTTATAACAGATGACACTTTTTAGTATTACTTTTCACTAATGCATGTATTTTAATGTCAGTAAATTTCAATCTCTGTGGCATTAGTGATAGACAAATGGAAAAATGTTAGAATGAAAGGCTCAAATACTCTGATATACTTTAGCATATTTAATTTTCAAATCTTGCATAGGCCACACAAATGTCTTGGTTTTAGCTCTGACTTCAGTTATGAAAAAGGCACATACAGAATAATGCATTTCTATGATGCATGAAAAGTTAAAAGAGTTTCTACTTTTTTCTTTGAAGGGTCTGCCATAATGTTGTTAAGTGATTCTGGACAGAGTGCTAGACCAGGAATCAGGAAGACCTAAGTTGAAATAAGGCCTCAGATGCTTACTGACATGTCTCTTAACTTTGATCTGGCTCAGTTTCCTCAACTGTAAAATGGATTGTTGTGAGCATAAAATTGTATATGTGTGTGTGTGCATAAGGGTGCATGTATGTAAAGTGTTTTGCAAATCTTAAAGTCCTATATAAATTCTAGCAATGATGAGGATTATGATGGTGGTGGTGATGGTGACAATGGTGAAGATGATGATAACGTTAGGTACTTCATAGATTTATTCTGAAGGGGGATGAAAGTGCTCAAGGAGAGAAAATGTTAGCAACTTTCTTTCTGATTTTAGAGGCAGTATAGCCTAGTGTAAGGACTGTTGCCCTATAAGTTTAAAAAAAAAGTCCTGTACAAATCCTGCCTCTGAAACCAGCTGTATGATGGTGGGCAAGGCATGTAATCTCTCTGAGCCTTAGGTTTTTATCTGTAAAATGGGGAAAATAATAGCTATGGTACCTAGCAAGTTGGTTGTGAGGTTCAAATGATATATGGTTTGTAAAAGCTTTGCAAACTTTTAAGTATTTTATAAATATCACTTATTGTGATTCCACTGAATTATGGGCAAGCCAGACTTTTGTTTGTGGCCCAGACAGTGAGCAATTGACAGTGAATCAAGAGACTTTGACTGCAGAAAAATGAACAGTTTATGAACCAGATCTGGAAATAGTGGTGTGTTTAGAGAGGGGTCTGGGGGAAGGTAGGAAATTATGTTATTGTTATTTCCTACCCCATGGAATTAAGCATGTTTTCCTTTCTGATTCTTTCCTTGCCACTCCTTATATCCTTGCTAAATCAGTCCAAGATTCCCACTGGGGCTATTCTCAATCTGCATGAGTTTTACTGGAGAGCAATTTTTCTTCTACTTCATAAACTGATTTTTTAAAACTGATTTTTTTTCTACCTTCCCATTGACGAGAAGGATGTAAAAACATATTTGGGGGTGCTGAGGTAGAAAAGATTAAAAGTTACTTGATGAAAATAAATTGAACTTCTGGGAGAAAATATGTAGGGCATATAAGTTAGTCTGGACAACCCTGATCAATTGATTTCTAATCCAGCATGGTTAATAAAATCACCAAAGAGGTAGGTAATAGAGCCAACAAGATGTTAATATGTTAAACAAAGTACAAAGATGTGTATTATGTCTATATGCTTTTATGAAATATGAAGAAGTTATCTTTAATAGAATAAGAGAACAGTTAACTCTTGGCTGACCAAAGATAGGCCATACTTCTATTGGCCTTTTAAAAGTAGAATATATTCTCTAGAAAGGAAGAAGCCACTTCAAAGAGTATGATTCCTGACAGTCTAGAGGAGAGACACCTGTGGAACATAGATTCCATTTAAAGAGGGAGTCACTCCTCCCTTCTTTGGAGGGAAGGGGATTTTTCTCACCCTCCCCAATCGAATATTAGGTCTTAAAACACAACTACGTGTTTGGTAAGATACATTGTACCTAGCAGGGAATGGATCCAGTCAATGATGGTAACTCCAAAGAGCGTTACCAATGATGGTAACTCCTGGAAACAGAGGGGAGAGCCAGCATTCATGAATTGAACTACAGAGAGAAGCAGGCACAAGGAACCCAGCTAAAGAAACTGCCCTAAAGAAAAAAAGAATAGGCATCGTCCCCAGGGGTGAACTGTGTAAAGATGCCATGAGAAAGAAAGGAAATCAAGACCCTACAGCGCCAGAGTGTGAGTTGCCTTTGCCATGTGTATTCCATGCGCGTTTCTCTCACTACTCTTATACTGTATGAATATGCCCAAGCTTCCCATGGAGACTGTGTATTTCAGGGAGAATGTACTCTAGGTTTGGGGGGGATGTTTTTTAGATGCTGTATTATCATGTCGTCTAAGCAAAGAATTTTGTATAGTGCTAATTGTGTTTACTGGCTACCTATTAAAGGCAAGCACACCAGTGGAGGCTTCTTAAGAAGCTTGAATTTTAGGAGTATGGACCTACATAGTATCTTTATCTGAGAATAATAGTTGTCCCTTAAGACAAAACTTCTGTTTGGGAATGCCAAGTTGGGAAGTCTGTAACCAGAGACACACAAATAAACTACAAATGCACATTTAGATCTCTAAATTTATACTGCTCAATTTTGATTACACTTCTTTTCCTACTTTTCCTTCTCAATTTTTTTTGGTCTTATTGCCCATCCTATTTCCTAATTTAAAATATTCCTGAACTTACAGTGAATGTCCTGCAATCAAGTGAAAAATGCTTATAAAACATATAGTAGTAGCTTATACTTCTTGAAAAAGAAAATCACCCAGCTTACCCAATATAAGTCTTAATTATGTCAGGCTATTAAGGAGTCTGGAACAACAGAGCTGGAGCTAAAGGTTCATAGCAATAGGTTTCCAAAGTGTCAATCAGGATGGGTTGAAGGTGCACATTAATTTGGCTTCTGTACCTCCTGTTCCTTTTCAAGAGTATAAATAATTACAGTGAATTATCTGTGAAATGTGCAGCTTGGAGCTGGTTGTGAAGAAGCTATATGATGGTGGCAAAGCCTCCAATTGCAGTAAATAAAGTGGCAGCAATATATTTAGCAAACCATAATACAAGGCACTAAGAAGCAGAAATGAGGATAAGAAGTTCTCTGTAATCTAAGGAGCTATTGAAGAGGAAAAACTGGGAAACAAATGGTGTTAGGGGTCATGAACACTCTTCTCTCTTGTATAAACTACAACACAGATCTCCTGAAATGTTGCTTACCTCAAGAAATCAAGAGTTTCTGCTCAAATCCTTCAGCTAACCATTTGAAAATTTGGAAGAAAATTATGAAAAAGGAGATTAAAAAAAATCAGTGTCTTTGAAGAAACACTATAGTGTTTCGGGTTTGGGGTTTTGCTTCAGTTTGTTTTGGTCAAGACCTATGATTTCTTCAACTTGGGGAGCTACAGGAACTCCTGGTGTGTGTACACATCAAAAACTCATTGGGAACAGTCTTAGTGAGCTCCTGAGGCACTGAGAGTTTTAGTAATTTGCCCTACGGTCATGAAGCCAATACGTGTAGTTGCTAGCACTCAAACTTTCTAACTTAAAAGCCAGTGCTCCATCAACTGAACCATGTTGACTCTCTGCTAGAATGCTGAGTCCCCATCTCCCCCTCAACCCTCTCAGCTTCTCCCCAAAGAAAACATTTTGTCCTGCTTAATCTACTTACAACCACAACTATTCATTAGAAATTTAGGGTTCACTGAAATCTGCCTGCTATTTACCTCAGCTGCCTTCCATCAACTATTGACTAGAGAAACAAGGACAAGGGAAATTCAGTGAAGATGGTAATCTTCAGGTTCTGAGAATCTATCAAGCATTGTTTGGTGTCATTGAAACATCTATCAATGAGCCGGTCCAACTAGTTTTGTGGATCCTTATATGATCTGTATTTGTTTTGGAGATAAAATTCACGTCCCCACCAATTTTTATCAGGAACTTCTTAAAACAGGGGATGTTAATCGTTTTGTGTGTGTCTTGGTCCCCTTTGGCAATCTGGGTAAGCCTCTGGACCTTTTCTCAGAAAAAAATTGTTTTTAATGCAGAAAATAAGATACACAGGATTAAAAAGGAAACCAATTATCTTGAAATGCATTTATCAAAATATCTTTAAAAGATAAAATATGGTCAAGGACCCCATGTTAAGAACCCCAGTGGTTTAAATGAGACTGGCCTAATCAAGGTACTACTAGTATCTACTTTAAAGAAGCTGAAAGCTTGGAAAGGCTTTAGGCATTGTTGTCTACATATATGTAATCAAAGGCGGGAGTGTGGCTAGGCTAGAAGAAAATAAACACCTCACCCCCAGGCTTGGGTTTGTCTCCTGGCCTTCTTCCACTCTCACTCATAACCACTCATTAGAGGTAAAAGGAATTTTGAAGCTGAGGAACTGGGAAGTTCAGACACAAAGATACTGGCAGTTTGTTGAGAGATCAGTTTAGAGAGAGGTTGAGCAGGCTTAACAGGAAAGCCTATGGAGTGCCCACTCAAAGCTAAAACTTCTCCCTGAGAGACCCAAGCCAAGTGATCAGGAAAGAGAGTTTAAAAAAAAGACTGGAGTTTTGGTACAGTGGATGGAGTGCAGGGTCTACGGATTCAGAAAGACTCACCTTCATTAGTTCAAATCTGGCCTGAGACATTTACTAGCTTTGTGACCCTGGGCAAGTCACTTAATCCTGTTTGCCTCAGTTTCCTCATTTGTAAAATAAGCTGGAGAAGGAAATGGCAAACCACTCCAGTATCTTTGCCAAGAAAGCTCCAAATGGGGTCGTGAAGAGTCTCACACAACTGAACAATAACAAAAGAGAGGGCACTAGGTATTTAGCTTTGGGTGTTTTAAGGAACTTGTTATCTGGGGCAAAGAATCTCTTGCTGGAGATGAAAAGGATTTGAGAAATTGACAGATTTTTTCTTAAGGAAAAAAATCTGGGAAGATGACTAAAAGGGACTAATCTGAATGCGTTATAGAAAACCTTAGGGCTTCAGGCTAAAAAGAATATGAAAGAGTCCACTCTTGTCATGAAGGAGTGATATCACTACAGCCAAAGACTCTAGCTGAAGTCAGAAGCTATAAACAGAAGAGTGCCCAGTGAAGATTTTCCTGGCAGCATACAGCAGAGAATAAATGTCCCAGTGAAGCAGTATCTGGTAAAAGACAATACATCTGATGGATACTAGTGCCTGCCACTAGGAGGCACTTAATAAATCCTTGTTCCCCTTCCCTTCCTTCCCCCCCAAAGATTGTCCCACCAATATTGTCCTATATACTGAATCCATAAGATGAGAGTTTGCATGGTCTGTATAAAGATAACCTGCTTTGCTCCCAAGATATCAGTTCTACACCTCCAGATTCCTTGGCTTTTCGGTGTCAGAGGTTAGAAACATAGTTCCAGGGCTTAATTTCAGGAGCCTTCTCTTATACTATGATTCCTAACCTCAGGGTCCACCAGCAAAAGGGATCTCCCAGGGCTAGTGGAACAATCTTCTCTTATACTTTATAAGTAGGCAGGGATGAGTTGGTAGCATATCCATTGAGAGCAGTACAAGGCCTCCGCCAGAAGATTTCAATGATCTTGTAGTAATCAAGGTATAAGTCTCTCCTCCATTCATATACCCTGGTCACATGTATTCCCTATGTGTATATTAAGGTGGATTTTAGAGTATGTAAAGTGGATTTTTGTTGTTATTTCTTAGAGTTCAGTTTCCCAGGATCTACAGCCTGAACAATCTCTTGTTCCCAGGTATTAGATATGAGCTCTCATGATCATGGTTCAAAACATTTCTACCATGCTTGCACAGTATTATATAATGATAAATAATATAAACATTTGTGCTTAAATTGTAAACATCCACTGTGACTGCACAGTGAGATACAGGGATGAGGCAATGTAAACTTGTGAGGCTATTGCTGGCAAGATGCCTTCTTTATCTGGTGCCCTATAAAGCACGTGGGCACTGGTCAGTGAGTGAGGAACCCTTAGTGTTGAATGCACAAGCTGGAACGCTGTGTGTGCCTTGATTAGCCCCCATCAAGGCTTGGGGGAAATCTGTGTTTGCCTCAACAAGCCCCCATTGAGGCTTGAGGGACTTGAAGGGAATGCACAAGCTGTGCCTGTCTTGGTTGACCCCATTGAGACATGGGGTAGTTGCCCCCACTTCTCACCAGCCCCTGGTAATAGTAATGAAATTTGATTTTGATTTTGAGAACCTGGGTGAAGTGATTTTGATTCTGGGAATCAGCTGGAGCTTCTGGAAGCTGCCGAAGACATCCAAGGGCCAACTGGAGCTGCCACAGACTGAGGAAGCATGACCTGTTTGTGGCTTTGTTAAGCCTTCACTTCCGGGAACAGAGACTGTAAAGTATTTAAGGAGGACTGGATGCTGTGAGCTTCAGCGTGGAACAGGAAGGGCATGGAGAGATAGACAAGGACCTGGGAGCTGTCTGCCTTTGAACCCAGGTGACAGTTTGGTGAATCCAGGTAGGACCTGGGATTATGGAAGGGGATCCAGGGAATCTGAGAGACTACCCCGAGTCAAGCTGAAAGAAGACTTTACTTGGATACTGTGTACTGACTGAGAAGATTGTAACTTATTTGTGTCTGAGGGGTGGATGGTCTGTGTATTTTACACTACCCATTAAGAGAGTGCTGAGCAGTGACTGATATTATAACTTAGTGTGCCCCATGAGTGGAAAACTTTGACTTTTGTATTTTGTGACCCTTAAGGAGGCAAGGCTCCTTAAGGATAATTGAATGATTGAGTTGATTGAATTACTAAGTGAGTGATTGACTAATTGATTATACTTTGTTCAAAACCATGTGACCACTGTGATGAAAACTATGTGGCCATTTCTGGGATAAGTTGTTGTGAATGCTGTATTTTCATTACCTGTAATAAGGTGTAACATTGTGAATGCTGTACCTTGATTTTCTGTAAATGTTTTGCTCTGATTTGTTATTGAATAAATAGAATGTTCACTATACTGTGTAATCAGAACCTTGAATAGCTGTTCATAGCAGCCATCCTCTGGAAAGCTGCTACTGCTTGGCTTTACAAATGATGATTAGGGAATGCTGTAGGAGTTGATCCTCCCATTATCAGCAATCCTCTTGTGAGAAAACTAGACCCCTTTGAAGCTGTTTTAGTGTCTTTCCTGTCTGACCAGATCAAGAGTGAACCTGTGCTAGCAGCCCTCCTGTGGGCTGTGTTTATCTGTCTTACAGTATGCTCATCATCACATATGTGCCCCACATGGTGTCCCATGTGTGCCCACCTTTCCCATTAATGGTATTTGTGCTTTGGACATGTGTGTCTCAGGTTAATGGAAACATGTTTTATCCCTATTTTTCTTAATTGTCTTTTCTTTGAAATAATTGTGTCCTTTGGTTTTCTATTAAAATTAAACACGTTGATGGAAACTCAAGAGGCTGTGGCTTTGAGTAGATATAGGCCCATGGGGTACTTCTAGTGGACCCACTCTATGACCCAGGAAGGAGGAATTTTCCCAGTTGTTTTTTTTTATTATTTTTTTGCTTTTTGGAGGGGGGAAGGTAGGGCAATTGGGGTTAAGTGATTTGCCCAAGGTCACATGGCTAGTTTTGTGTTAAGTGTCTGAGACTAGATTTGAACTCAGGTCCTCCTGACTCCAGGGCCGGTGCTCTATTCACTGTGCCACCTAGCCACCCCTCCCAGTTGTTATACTATTTTACTGGGCTGCTGCATTTTGTGAAGTTAACATTCTTAAAAGCCTTTCTTTGTATCTTCAATGCTTAGTGTACTGTTTGGCCCATAATTGGCACTTCATAAATGCTTATTGACCGAATGACTTAAGTCATAAGTACATGCACATGTTACTGAAGAGGTTACCCACTAAGAGGGTTAGGGTTGCTCTGGAGACCCCAAAATACCAATGTGCAGAGTGCTGCTGAATTAATTAGACTCAAGTCTTCTCAGCCATAGAAAAGTAAAATTTATTAAAAGTTCACTTGCATTAGACACAGAGTAAGTCATATGCTAGGTCATTCTACAGCGCGTTCACAGCGCTCTCACTGTTCTATGGCATTCACATGGTGTGAGATGGGGTTTTATATACAGAAGGTTGTGGGAGGAATTTAGGGGTGGTCTAGAGGAGGAGTTTGGGAAGAGTCTTCAGGAGGAGTTAATGAGGTAGCTGGAGGCTACAGACAATGGTGGGCTAGGCCAGTTCAAGGGTGTATTAATATTTTGATAGGCTCAAAGGTGGGAAGTAGATGAACAATGGAAGGCTAGGCTAGTAACTAGGCTAGTAGTTAGCAGTTAGTAACTAGGCTAGAGGTCTGGGCCCAGCCACAAAGCAAGGTTTATTGCCTCATGCAAATGCCTCATCAAATTAGGCAATTTAACCAAGATTCCAAGGGAGGTTCCCAGAGTCTGTACCTCAAGGACTCAAGGAGAGCTCAAGGGGGCTCCCAGAGCCCATACTTCATCAGTTACTATTTGCAACAGCATTAAAGCTACCTTTATTGCAACTTATCTTTATTTTACTATTTGGGGAGTATATGTAACAACTAGATGCTTAAGTAACAGTTATATCGGTTATATCTCAAGATACATCTCAAGAGGGACAGGCACAAATAAGAGGTAACAAAGTCTTAGGTAGAAATACAAAAGCAATATAGCATATTAGACAATGATGGAGAAAGTAGAAATTTGAGGATGTGCATCAGTGAGGAGGTGACTCAGGTGGCAAAAACACATTGCAAAGTTATGATTCAATAGGGAATAGCTGCCATAGCAAAAGGAAGGGCAAATGATAGGCACAATGTTAACTCCCAGGACAAATTAATGACTTTTCACTTTAGTATGAAAAGAACATTAAGCAGTCAAGGAATCTTTTCAGGCAAATTCATTTCCATTCAGAGGACTAGAAATAACACCAATTGTAAAGATGAAAGCTATGAGACATTCATAACCTTTTGGGAAATATAAAAGGCACCAAGATATAAGGCTCATCAGTACTCAAGGTGTAACTTTTTGCAACACCAGGATCCCACTTAGATGTAGGAGCCCTGAAATTTTGTCCTATCTTTGATGTATTCTGCAGGGTCAGCACCCACTCAAAATCATGAGCCCCAACTGGCATGTTTACTTTTACAAAGCTAACCAGAAAGGACATTAACTTAAAGCAAAAGACACTTAAATCACATAACAAATCAGAGAATAGAAAAGATTCCCCCATACTCACAAGTAGATACTCTTCTGCATATTATTACACAATCAATGGGAAGAGTACAGAGCAAAAAAGCATTATAAATTATACATTATTATACATTAGGGAATGTGTGAAGGGACATGTACAGGAAATACACATGGCCAAGGAATGCATATGAAAGGGCATAAATATATGGAACATGTGTGGCATAGGCACACACATGGAAGGCATAGGGACACAACTGACCACAGCACAGGAAGAGCAGAGACAGCTCATACTTTCAATGTTGCAGGGCTGCCAATGTCCTCCAGCGATGTCTTTGATCTACTCTCTGCTGATCTTCTCTGGGCATCATATCCATTCTACACTGGAAGTATTTGCTGGTCTCTAACTGCCACACTTTTCCAAATATCTGCTAGTATGCAGTTCCTCATAAGTTCCTCCCTTGCAAGTCTACATAGCTCCAAGGCAGAACAGAGGGACTAGGTCATACATGTGGCCTTCTATGCCCTGGGGTAAGGCCTTTTGATTGAGTCCAAGTTTTACAGAACAAATACTTTCTTTAAGGGATTTGTTCAGGGAAGTTTGGATTCAGTCAAAAGGCTACACTTGAGGACCTAGAGGGTCACGCAGGGCCTCGAGACCACAGGCTCCCCATCCCTGGTAGAATAATTACATTTAGTGGATCAGCTTTTTCATTCTTCTCCCACTATGGCTCAAAATCCCTGGTCTCTGCAAACTGTCTAACTTGGAGTCAGAAAATTCCTTTTTTACTTCCTGTCTAATGCTTATCAGTCTATATCTCCTTAAATCATTTTGGAGATTCTTCCCAACAAAATCACAAAGAACCTGGGCAAGGCTGGTTAAATCACCCCTCAGCGCACATCAAACTCTTGATGGTCACGCAAATCAACTTGGAATCAAGAAAAAAAAGTTGTTCACTCTAGACTGTTTTGTTATTTTTTGTTCATTTGTTTGTTTTTAAAATGAAAACCTGCTTTTGTTGTATATACCTGCCTGTAACAATATTACTGGTCTTTTTTTAATCCTCCCCATTACACAAATCAAAACTGAGTAGTCTATGAGAGACACATGGCCAGTCAGGAGAGACAACAGGTATCAAGAAATAAGACTCACCAACACCTGTCTTTATATTTCAATTGAACGACGTACTTCAAAGCTGCTTTATATCACCACTCCTTATAAACATAGGTGATACACAAATGGATTTGACTTTTTTTTTGTTTTGATGCAACTGTTAGAGTTTTGTCTTCTAATTTATGAAGAAAAATGATATCCCCTCCCCTGTCTTTAGCTCCTTTTAGTGCCTTTGTTATCTTCTCACAGGACAGCTAGGTGGTATGGTGGAACTCAACTTCCTGAGTTCAAATCTGGCCTCAGACACTTACCAGCTGTATGAACCTGGATAAGTCACTTAATCCTGTTTGCCTCAGTTTCCTCATCTATAAAATGAGTTGGAGAAGGAAATGCAAAACCATTCCAGTATCTTTGCCAAGAAAACCCCAAATAGTGCCATAGTCACACATGACTGAAAAACGACTAAACAACTATCTTATTAGAACCTTTCCGTGTTTTCACTTTTCTTTTCCTTCCTTCCTGCTTCAGAGAAGATTGAGGGCCTTTGTCATTAGCTCCTTTTAGTGCCCTTGTTCTCTCAAAATTATGCATGAAACAAGACATAAATTGTGTGGCACTCTTAGTTTTGTTTTGTGTTTTTTTAAGAGAGGAAGGGACTGGACCAGTGACTTCATTGGTACAGAGAATTCCCAGGGAGGAATATCTCTCTACTAACACAGATCTGCAACTGTTCTGTATCTTATTTTAGAAAGATGCCTAGGGACAATGAGAAGTTATGTGACTTGGCCATGGTCACATAGCCAGTATGTGTTAGAATTAGAACTTGAACCCAGATCTGCAAAGCTCCAAGTTCAGAATACTCAACAATAGACTACACTGCCTCAAGTTAAATCAAGGTTGTTACAATGAAAGTTCAAAGTCTCAATGAACAGCAACACACAATGGGATCAATTTCTATACTGCAATGCTTACGTTGGAAAAAGGAATGAAAAGAAAATCTTTTTTTTTTCCTTTTTGGAGGGCAATTGGGGTTAAGTGACCTGCCCAAAGTCACACGGC
Source organism: Petaurus breviceps papuanus (assembly GCF_028583685.1). Taxonomy (NCBI): domain Eukaryota; kingdom Metazoa; phylum Chordata; class Mammalia; order Diprotodontia; family Petauridae; genus Petaurus; species Petaurus breviceps. Next base: position 350,734 of record NW_027187150.1, read on the forward strand.
TAGTAAGTGTTAAGTGTCTGAGGCTGGATTTGAGCTCAGGTCCTCCTGACTTCAGGGCCAGTGCTCTACTTACTATGCCACCTAGCTACCCCAAGAAAATCTTTTAAAAGAGGAAACAGGAGGACTTGATGGCAAATCTGACTCAGGGAATAGGATCTGAACCATAGATTTAGAGCTGCAGGAACCTTAGAGGTCATCTAGTTCAATACCTTTACTACTAGATTTTAAGTAAAAAAGAGTTAGCTTCAAGTTCTGCCTTAGCAACTTACTAGCTGTATGATGTTAGGCTAACTGTGTGGGCCTCAGTTTCTTACTCTGTAAAATGAGGGAATTGGATTTGATGACCTCTAAAGTCCCTTCTGCTTCTTAATTTTTAATCCTATGATTTCACCACATGAAAGAGAAGATAGAGCCCAAGAATTCTAGCTTTAGAACTTGGAAGAGTGGTGTTAACACTGAACCAAAGGGGTCCCTTTTGAGAGAGGGATAAGAAATTCTCTTTTGGACACATTGAATTTAAACAGTTGGTGAGACACCAACTAGAGCTATCTGGTTAGAAGTACATAAAAATTGTTTTCGAGGATTTTGTTTGGCCCAGCAGTTCGATTTTTGTTTTCCTGCTTAGATTTTAATTCCTTGGCATATGATGGGGAAAAAAGCATGCATGTTTTTTTTCCCCCTTTCTGGTATAAAATGCAGCCTTTATTAGAATAACCACAACTTCTGAATGTGAGGTTTTAGTTGGGCAGTAACAGCAAGTCAGAATACAAAAGATTTATTTGAGGATGATAAGAACTTTGGAAGATTCCTTTAACATGACATGTTGATAAGAAGTTTTTGTTGTTATTGAGTCATCTTAGTTCTGTCTTGTCTGACTCCTTGTGACCCCATTTGGGATTTTCTTGGCAAAGATACTGGAGTGGTCTGTGGTTTCCTTCTCCAGATTATTTTGCAGATGAGGAATGGAGGCAAACAGGACTAAGTGACTTACTCAGGGTCATGTAGCTAAGTAAGGTTGAGTAAGTAATGTCTGAGGCTAGATTTAAATTCTGGTCCTACTGACTCTTAGGGCTGGCACTCTATCCACTGCCCCACTTAGCAGCCCAGATAAGAACTGTCTCTTCGGGGTGGCTAGGTGGCACAGTGAATAGCACTGGCCCTGGAGTCAGGAGGACCTGAGTTCAAATGCGGCATCAGACACTTGACACACTTACTAGCCGTGAGGCTTTGGGCAAGTCATTTAACCCCAATTGCCCTCCAAAAAGAAAAACAAACAAACAAAAAAGAACACCCTCTTTACTTTACAAAGTGAGATAACTTCATGTCATTCACCAGAGGTTTTGGATATGCCCTGTATAAAGCACAGAATTTCTTTCCATGGCAGCTGGGAAAGTAAGCACTTGGTAGTCCACAGGAAACTTATGACCCAGAGCTCATTTTTCTAAGGGCCCACAGAGAGCCCTCTCTCTTCCAACAAGTTCATAGAACTATTCAATCATAAATGGTCAAACCCTTGCAGGTCATTTTTTTTTCTATACTTCTGCTGCCAGCATTGGATTACTCTATTCCCCACAGTGGAGTCTCTGTTATTTTGTCTAATTCACTGCAAAACTTGTGCAAACTAGAACACTCACCCACGTCTTTCTCTAGCTGCTCATTCAATAGCACTATAGATGGAACTGTTGAGATTTTTCTGTTGTTACACAACTTGGAGCTTTTCTTGTTCAGTATCTTCTCTCATTTTGCTATTTACTCCCTTCAACATGATAATAATAGTTCAAGAATGTGAACATTGAACACTAAATTCTTCCATATCCAGAAAAGCATCCTTTGATAATCAACACATGGAGTTCAGAGAAGTTTGCATTTTATACACATGTGAGCATATATATGTTTGCTTTTTTTGAGCAGTGTATTAACCTTCCTTAAGTTACTTATTGGACATCTAGGTAGTGTAGAAGATAGAGTAACCAGGCCTGGAGTCAGGAAGACCAGAGTTCAAATGTGGCCTTAGATAATTACTACCCATGTGACCCTGGGCAAGTCATTTAATCCTGTTTGCCCCAGTTTCCTCATTTGTATAATGAGGTGGAGAAGGAAATGGGAAACATTCAAGTATCTCTGCCCAGAAAATCCCAAATGGGGCAAATGAGTGGCACACAACTGAAACAACTCAATAACATAAAGAAGTTCCTTATTTGTAGCTATCATAAATTTAAGTTATCGATTTAAGATACTATGAGAGAAGGAGGCAGCATGGCAAAGTGAATAGAGAACCTTCATTGCAGTCAAAAGACATGAGAAGGGCAGCTAGGTGGCGCAGTGAATAGAACACTGACCTTAGAGTCAGGAGGACCTGAGTTCAAATGCAGCCTCAGACACTTGGGCAAGTCACTTAACCCCAATTGCCCTCCAAAAAAAAGCAAAAAATAATAATAACAATAATATTTGGGGCAGCTAGGTGGTGCAGTGAATAGAGCAAATCCGGCCTCAGACACTTAACACAAAAACTAGCCATGTGATCTTGGGCAAGTCACTTAACCTTAATTGTCCTCCCAAAAGCAAAAAAAAAAAAAAAAAAAAGACATGAGAGTTCAAGACTTGCCTTCGACAAATATAGACTGTGTGACCCAGAGCAAATCTCTAAGTCTACAAGTTGAAAGAGAAGAGTTGCCAATCTGCATTATCAGAGAGACATCTCTGATCACTGATACTTCCATATACCAGTGAAATCACAGGCCCCTTAAAAAAAAAGGAAAAATATTTTATAATAGTTTTATGTAATATTTTTATCACTTGGTACTAAAAACTGCTTTAATACTAAAATTAGTGATATTTAATGGTAAATCTCTGACATTTAAATGAATTTGTATAAGATATTAGAATTTAGGAAGTTCTTTTACATCCATTGTTATATTTGCGCCTGACAACAACTTGAGGAAGTTGTAAGGCAAGCATTGTATCTATCTTATGGATGAAAAAAACTGAGGCTCAGAAAGCTTTAGCAACAAGATAGCTAGTGTGTGGGAGAGACAAGACTAAAGTCCAGTTCTTCCAATTCTCAGTGCAATATTATTTCTATTACCAAGTTGCCTTTCTGGTAATGTGACAACTAATTACTTCAACTAATTACTTTGGGATTCATATACATAGAAATTTATCTTACAAAGGAAGTACCTCCAGGAATGCAGGGACTAGTTATCTTCTCTTCCCTGTTTCATGCTCAGCCATGAGTTCCTGGACTGGGTTAACTGCTGGGGCAACCTATCTCTAATTAGGATAAGTAGGTACACTCACATTGGCTCAATAACAAATTCCCAACCCTGAATCCTTGGGATGATTCGTACTGCAAAAGTTATGGCTTATGTTTGGGTCTCTCCAAAGGGGAAAGTAAAATGATACCAATTCACAATATGAATCAGGTATGGGACAGGTAATTCATTCCTACACAGAAGGCAATGTTAAACCTTGAATCACAGCACACGTTAACAAAATGATTTAAATAAGATTCATAACTTAATTTATAAATTATAGTTGCAATCTTCTAAAAGGCTGATAGTTAAACCTCATTGAGGCATAAAACATTTTTAAAAGCTTCTCATTTGTCATTTCACATTTCACCTTGGCTTAGTTAACTCCTGGTACTAGATTGCCAGTGAAATGGTCAAGTTAGCCAGTCCTCTTCCCAGTAGCCTCTCTCCTGTCCATAGACTTCTCTTGCCATCACTACGGTAGCTGTGGTGGATGCCACCACTGCTACCACACCAGTGAATACTGTTGGGGTATTCTGTGCCAAGAGATGATGTTCCCACTACAATCAAAGACTTCTAAACCTTTCAAAACTCACAAAGTTACCTACCCATTTAAGGAAAGAAAACACAAAAAAAGGACAAAAGCAGTGATCTCAGCACAAGCTCACCTGGTTAAGGCCCCCTAGCACTAGTTACCATATGCATTGAATCACTTGATACCAGAGCAGAAGGGAGCAATCCTTCTATCACCTAGCAGGCTGAAACCAAGAAGCCCTAGTGGGAAGCTGATTTTTTTTTAAGTCCCCTGAGAGGGTGTGGGGTGGGGTGGGGAGGGAGGAAGGAAGAGAATTTGGAACACAAAGTTTTAAAAACGAATGTTAAAAATTGTTTTTACATGCAACTGGGGAAAAATAAGATACTAAATAAAGTTTTTAAAATAAATAAAAGATCTGAACCATCAGCTTTCCTATATATCAGCAGCAAATTAGAGAATTCTTAGGAATGAACCAGATACATTCAGAAGCCAGCTCCCTTGGCTCTCACTTGGCTAGGCAGAAAAATCTATGCAAACTCATATTACATTTATTTTCATAAATATTATAAACATTTAAAGAAAAATTTTCAGTGGTTCCTTATTGCCTTCTGCATAAAATGCATAGAACCCTTGATCCAAAGTCCATCTCCTTATTTATGGAGAGGAAGGCCCTTCCCTATATGAGGGATAGAGTCACCTCCGTGAGGGGCAGTTCCCCTTCAGTACTCTTCAGGAGCAGTCTCCTTTGGGATTCATCAAGATTTCAAATCTTTTCGAGCATTGAGTCTTCCAGCTTTGAGAGAGAAGATGTAAGAGCCTCACCCCACTCTTGGTTGCTTAAGGAAAAAACTGGGAAGATATGAGAGGAGATGGCAATCTCCTTCGCATCCCTATTCCCAGCTTGTTATACTAGAGACTATGAGGAGTTTCCCCTTGGGTGAGATCCAGAACTCTATTGGTTCAGCTGAGTTATCTTGCTCCCGGTTGGAGAACTGTTTCATTCTGTGTTGTCTGATATACATATTCCTATGTGTATCTTCTCTGATTTATCTTTTGCTACAATTTGGATAAATGGGTTTCTTTGCAATTCTCTATATGTCTTAATTGTGGAACTGTTATTAGGTAGGAAAGGGGGTTAAGCCTTGAATATAGAGCATGGGGTCCTTCTCCTCCATAAAAATGACAAAATGATCAGAAGTTAGCTTAAACCCGATCCTATCCTCTAGATGGACAATATTTAAGGGAAAAAGGAGATATGAGTCTAGTCTGGCACTCTCTCTCCCTCTAAGGAGAGTAGAATAGTAGCCTTAGAGCCCAACATCTTGCTTCCCCTCCTGACAATAATGAAAGTCTCCCTTGGAGAAGAATAGGGGGAGAAGATATTAGATATGTCTAGCCTATCTCCCTTTGAGCTACACATGGACAGAGTCCTTGCCATGTGGGGAGCCTCATTACACATGTGGGACCCCTACAGTCTTCTCTACATATAGATTCCTTAGTCTGGTATTTAAGGTATTCTGTAGTCTAGCCCCAGGCTTATTCTACATTACTCCCTTTTATGCATTCTATTTTCCAGCCAAACTGGACTTCCAGTTATTCTTTGAACTCAACAAAGCCTCTGTGCATTTTCATAGACCGTCTTCCATACCTCCCATGAAATCCTTTTTCAGCTTTTAAAATTCTACTCTTCTTCAAGGCTTAACTCAGGTACCAGCTCCTCTGTGAAGCTTTCACTGTTATCTCTCCCTGAAATATTATTTCCTTTCTCAAATTTCCTTGAACTGCTTTGTCTGAATCTGTTCTTTGTCCCTGTTTTTCTGGGTCTTGTATACACATATCTTCATATATGCCATATCTTCTAGCAGAATGTAAGCTCCCCAAAGACTATTTTATTTCCCATGCCTCATACAGCACCTTGTACATGGTAGTTGCTGAATAAATATTTGGTAGGTTGATATATTAAACTCTTGGGACAGGCTATAGCATGATAGGTTCTGAAGAATAGTAGGTTATTAATATAAACAATGCTTCTCCTGCCCTATCCTTAGTTCTCCAGAAGGATCTATAATAGCACCTCAGACCCTCCATTTCCTTACCCCCACATTTTACCACTCCATAGATAGGAAAAGAACACAAAAGCATAGAGATCATAGGATCATATCACGTATGATGTGTGCCAGAGAATGAACAGATTTCCTGTCCTCCAGCTCGTCAGGCTTTTGTGTAGTTATATACTCATACAAGTAATTACCCCCCCCCATTCTCCCTAAACATGACTACATTTTAACATTTATGCTTTTGATTCAATTCAACAAGCATTCATTAAAAGCCTACCACATTCAAGACCTTGTGCCACACAGGTATAAACTTTGACTTGCTAGGGTCACCACATTATGATGAGACATTAGTACAGGGCTTAATGAAGAGATTATATATGCATAAAACTCAAAATAAAAAACCAATAGCTAAGGTGCACTCATTGTATTGTATTGCTCTGAAGTGTCTGGAACAATGTCTCTCCTTAAAAAGATCCTGGGAAGCTTGCTTTTGGGAGAATCGTGTTGATGTGTGAGAGAAATGTCTTGAAGAGATAGGCTTTGGAGGGTGGGTAAACATTCACTAACTGGTTCCATTTGACTAACCATATGTTGAAGAGCAAGCTCTTTGATTGGTTAGGGAGACTGTCAGCTTCAGCTACTGTCTTTGTCTCTACAGGGTCTCATTGACTCTTTTTCTTAAAGTAAACCTTGGGAGTATTTAAAGGTCAGGAGAGTGAGCCACAGGAATCCAAGGGTCAGACCCCAAACTGAGTGTTACAGTCGGTCTAGCACTGATCCCTGGAGCAGTAAGAAGCAATTTTTGGGTTCTTGGTCCAGTGAAAGCTGAGACCAAGGTCATCCCCCTGAGATAGCATCTTTACATGTGAAATTAGTAAGACAAATGCTATACAGGAATTGAATTAAGTTGAATTTCCTTCCTCTCAGAGAGAAAGGTAGTACAGAGGAGAGTAGTGTATACCCCCAAGATGCTGGTAGGAAAGTTTATTTTTTTGTTCTGGCTATGTCTTTGAAATGGTCTTGGATAAAACCTAACAGTGGAGGAAATCTGGAGCTACAGCCTATGGCAAAGAAAAGAGACACCCACCAACCCCTCATAATACTTGAGAACCCTAAGGGGGAGGTGTAGCAGGACTGGCCCTGAAAAAGAACATGCTACAGTATTTTTGCTTCAGTCCTATTACCTAGCAGTTGTAACTTACAGATAAACCTTATGAAGTGTCCTATGTCATTGAAGTGTCCATTCTTTTCTTAAAGCTTTCTCTGAATTCAGGAACACTCCTTTGATGTGGGGAGGAGAGTAGATGGAATCTCTTCTGCTCCTCTTCCCAACTATGAACCGTCCTATACAATTTAAAGAGATAATTCAATTCCATTTAAAAGTCACATATTTTGTGAGAATTGTTCACTTATTAGATACTAGTAGGAGGTTTCTCAGTTTTTGGCTTTGGTATTTCTCTCTGTGGCTTTCAGAAGAAAGAAAGAACTTGGAGAAGGGAGGAAGAGTACCTGAGCATCCCACATCATAATGAGCCCAGGTGAGGACCTATATGAACACAACTACAAAACACTTTTCACACAAATAAAGTCAGATCTGACTAATTGGGAAAACATCACTTGCTCATGACTGGATCGAGCTAATTTAATAAAAATGACAATTTTACCTAAATTAAATTATGTATTTAGTGCCATACCAATCAATTTACCAAAAACACTACTTTATAGAGCTAGAAAAAATAGTAACAAAATTCATTTGGAAGAACAAAAGGTCCAGAATATCAAGGAAATTAATGAAAAGAAATTCTAGGGAAGGTGGCCTCGCTATGCCAGATTTTAATCTGTATTATAAAGCAGCAGTCATAAAAACTACTTGGTACTGGCTGAGGAATAGAGTAGCAGATCAATGGAATAGATTGGGTACACGAGACTCAGCAGTCAATGACAATAGTAATCTACTGTTTGATAAACCCAAAGACCCCAGTTTTTGAGATAAGAACTCACTATTTGACAAAAACTGCTGGGAAAACTGGAATATAGTGTGGCAGAAACTTGGCATAGACCATTATCTAACACCATACACCAAAATCAAGTCTAAATGGGTGCATGATCTAGGTATAAAGGCTGATACTGCAAGCAATCTGGTAAAGCAAGGAATAGTTTACCTGTCAGATTTGTGGAGAGGGGAAGACTTTATGACCAAACAAGAATTAGAGAGCATTATAAAATACAAAATGAATAATTTTGATTACATGAAATTGAAAAGCTTCTGTACAAATAAAGCCAATGTAACCAAGATTAGGAGGGAAGTGGAAAATTGGGAAAAAATTTTTTACAACCTATGTCTCTGACAAAGGCCTCATCTCTAAAATATACAGAGAATTGAGTCAAATCTATAAGAATACAAACTGATAAATGATCAAAGGATATTAACAGGCAGTTTTCAGAGGAAGAAATTAAAGATATCTATAAGCAAATGAAAAAATGCTCTAAATCACTATTGATTGTAGAAATGCAAATCAAGACAACTCTGAGGTACCACATCTCACCAATCAGATTGGCTAAGATGACAAAACAGGAAAATGACAAATGTTGGAGAGGATGTGGACAAATTGGAACACTAATGCATTGCTGGTAGAGTTGTGAACTGATCCAACCATTCTGGAGAGCAATCTGGAATTATGCCCAAAGGGCTATAAATAATTTCATATTCTTTGAACCAGCAATACCACTTCTAGGGTTGTATCCCAAAGAGATCATAGAAGTGGAAGACCCATATGTACAAAAATATTTATAGCAGCCCTTTTTGTGGTGGCAAAGAATTGGAAATTAAGGGGGTGCCCATCAATTTGGGAATCTCTGAACAAGTTGTGGTATATGCATGTAATGGAATACTATTGTGCTATAAGAAACAAGGAGAAAATGGACTTCATATTTACCTGGAGCGGCTTATACGAACTGATGCTGAGTGAGAAGAGTAGAACCAGGAGAAATTTGTACACAACTACAGATACAATGTATGTGTGATGACCAACTCTGATAGACTGGACTTTTCTCAGCAATGCAGGGCTATAAGTCAACTCCAAAAGACTCATGATGAAGAGAGATGTTTACATCCAGAGAAAGAACTAGAAAGAACTGAGTTTGAATCCAGATTGAAACAAATTACCTGCTTTTTTTCTTTGTCTTGTTTGGTTTTGTTTCCTCTTTTCCCATTGTTCATTCCATCTGATACAATCCTTCTTTATAACCTGACTAATGTCTAATGTGAAAGTATTTGCAGATCCTATACTTGATTGTATGCCGCTATGGTGGGGAGGGAAGGGAGGGAGAGAAAATTTGAAACTCAAGGAATGGTGGAACTGAATCTTGTAAACTAAAAGTAAACAAACAAATTAATAAGGACCAAGAAAAAAAAAGAAGAAAGAAGAGGAAACATAAGGGGAAAAAAAAAACCAGTGAGCCCAGGTGAAATTTTTGGAGGCTTCTCCTCAAATTGTTTTAGCTCATAAATCATAGAGTTATTTTTATGCTATTTTGTAGATATTAAAGAGTTTTGCAAATGTGACTTATTAATTTTACATTTTGCCTTGTTTTATTTGTATCATGAAGGCATTAGAGACCATGGATGATGTCTGTTTTATCTCTCTATTGCTAGTGCAGTGCCTGGCACAGAGTAGGTATTTAACATATTTGTTGAATTGAATCACACACATGTATACATATGCACACATGTACACACCTACATGTACAACACACACATATATGCATGTATGTATTCTTATGCTGGGGTTTCACAACACATTTTGTTGTTGTTGAAAGGAGTTTTTGGAGTAAAATATGTTGGGGAACCAGTCATTTCTATAATAAGCCTTAGACTATAAGTTCCTTGAGAGCAAGGAATATTTTTTGCTTTTCTTTTTGTAGTTGTGTTTTTTGACCTTTCTTTGCATCCCCAGGACTTAATGTAGAGCCTGGTACATAGTAGGCACTCCTGTTAATTGATTGACTGTATCTCTAATGGCATCTAACTATACCACTTTGTTCGTACTGGACCCTTAATAAATGTTGGTTTAATTGATGAATGAATGAATGAATACATTTATGCAATGCCATCTCCATTTTGACTGAGTGCCCAGCTTATGAGGAAATTAGCATGGAAGGAATTGACTAATTGATTATCATTGAATAATCTCATCTAATTACACCGTTTAAAATTTCATTTTGAGTTCATGGACACTTTTAAGTGGTAGTATTGTCATGGAAAAAGCATGGACTCTGGAGTTAAAGAACTTGAATTGGAATCCCTCCTCTGAAACATATTAGCTGTGTGACCTTGGGCAAGTCACTTACCTTTCCTGAGCCCTAGTTTTCCTCATTTGTGTAATGAGAGTGTTAGACTAAATAGCATCTGAGTTTCCTTCTGTCTAGATATAGCAATTCTATGAACCTCAATTGCTTGTGATGGACTAATGAGATCAAGTATTCCATTGAATCAAAGTAAGAGTTTTCCTTTCTCTCTCTCTCTCCCTCTCTCTCTAATATCTACAAAGTAACATAATAATTGAATCACGCACATGTATACATATACACACATGTACACACATAGAAGTACAATACACACATACGCATGTGGGTATTCTTAGCCTGGGGTTTCATAACACATTTGTTGTTGTTCTGTCTCTCTCTGTGTCTCTGTCTCTCTCTTTCTCTCTCTGTCTCTCTGTCTCTGTCTCTCTCTGCCTTGGAGGAAAAGAAGGAGTCTGGACGTATGATTTCAGTGGTGCAGGGAACTCCTAGATCCATTCCACCGAGGATTCAATTTATTGTAGTTAGGGAGTTGAACTGAAATACTCAAACAGATCTATAATCTGTAATCTAAGGTTGGGCCTTGAACCACATTCTTCCTGGTTCTGAGGCTAGCCCTCTAGCCACCACACTATATGAATTGGTTGCCTGTTCTCTGAAGCAGGGATGGGAATGCCTGTCCACTCTATGAGAATAAAGTGCTTCTATTAGAGGCAGCTGGTGACACGGCGGATCGAGTGCTGGGCCTGGAGTCAGCAAGAGCTCAGTTCAAATTCTGTCTGAGATACTTGCTAGCTATGTGACCTTGGCCAAGTCACTGTTTGCCTCACTCTCATCAATTGTAAAATGGGCATAATACTAGCACCTGCCTTATAGGGTTGTTGTGAGGATCAAATGAGATAATATTTGTTAAAAAAAAAAAGTGCTTAGCACCAGGCCTAGAACATAGTAGATGATATGTAAATGCTTATTCCCATGTGTCATGTTAAATATATGATAAGAAGAGAAGAAAGACTGGTCTTTGGCCAGGAGGAGGCCAGGTAGACAATTCAAGTCCTTCATTACCATCCTTGAGATGTCAAGAAAAATTGAGGAAGGCCTCCAGTCCTTTAGATAGACATTCTCTGTGGAACTAATGGGATGATCTAGACAAAAGTTCCATAGAATGGGTAGACACGGGTGGTTTGTGAGCTACATCACTGGATGAGACCTACAAAAGATGAGATTACAAATCTATTTGAATATTTCAGTTCAAACTTATCTTACATAGTTTCCAAGCCATTGGAAAAACTTCTGACATTTTTATGTAATATAAAATTTTTTAGTTGGATTGTACTGAATACTGAGGTTGAACTGGGTGGGGCTGATGACTTGCTAGTATTGAAAAAATGTGAACAACATCCTTAATATAGATAGTTATTTGTGACTAACCCAGTGGGTATAATACCCAGGAGAAAACAATAAATTCACTTACCATGCATTTTGAAAACTTAAAATTTGAAACCGTATTTTATCTTTGATCCTAAGCATTACTCAAGGAATTACAAACAAAACAAAACATTTTCATTAGGAAGGAGTTGGTGATGATGGTATGTCAACCACAAATGAGCCTTACAGCAAGATAACTCCCACCACTTCTTTATGAAGCTTAATGAACAAAGCAGACTAACATAATTTCTGAATATAAAAACCCTCTGGCCTTTTCTTTGTTTTATATTTCTTTTCTTTATTTAATTTTTATGTATATCTTTTGTTTTTATATCATCTCCAACTCCAAATATAACTCTCTCCCTTGCCCTGCCCAGAGAGTTATTTCTTGTAACAGAGATCTAAAAAGAAAAAAGGAAACAGCAGTTCAGCACAATGAAACAACATAACTTTGTTGGAAGCAGATGCAATATTCTGCATTCATTTGTCCCACTTCTCTGGGGAGGGGAGAGATACGCATTTTCTCAAAAATGTCATCATAATTATACAATATCTTTTTTGCTGTTCTTGTTCATTCTGTTTACATATGGAGGCATAGAGCCTCATAACTCTTACAAAGGCATGTAGATACCTACTTACAGTCAGGGTTGGCTTGCTTACTTGGACCTGTTTTCACATGGACAGATCATTCTCAGAGAAGGAATACTATCACATGGTTATACAGTCAGTTCTGTTATAACTTGTGTTTTGAAAATGTAAATTTGCTCCCACTTGTTTGATATATTAGGGAAATTTTGGGGCATAACAGAAATTTTGAGTTTGCTTTTACAAGATTTCTTTCTTGAGAAATAGTGAGAATGCAGAAAACTACATCACTTTACAATAACTCACAAACTGCAACCCTTCTGATGCCAGCTTCCAAAAGCCCACTTCAGCTCTTTGTCAAGATAAGGTATCATATTTATTGTTCATCTTCTGGTTCAGTGGGAGCCATTAGAAGAGAGAGGCTGGTCAGCATTGTCACCAGCTTCATCCCCATACTGCTGAACTGCCTAACATGCTCATACAGCCTGAGGCACAGAGTAACAGAAGAGGTTATTCTTTATTGTAGTATTTATGTATTTCTTAATTAATTAATATGCATAAAACTGCACTACCATTTTATTAGGTTCTTATGTCTTTTTTTAATGAGTTGCTGACAAAGTTTTGAGTATTATATCCCTAAACCCATCTTTTCCAAAAGCTCTGTGTTTTTTGTTATGCTTTTTTGCCTAGTACTGTGCTTTTTGGAAACTACTACATCATGTCATACAGAATTGACTGTACTTTATCCTGTAAGATCCTTTAAGATCTCATCAGGCTTGGTACTCCACCTCATCCACTACCCTCCTTCTCTCTGATTGGAGGGTGGGGCCATGAACTCCAAACTTCCATTTCAGGAGACAATTCAGCTCGAACACCTCTTCATTTTTCACCTGGCTGCGACACTTTGGGACTTCTCTGATTAACTTTTTCACTATGCCTTCAAGTTGGTACCTCCTCCCCCCTTTTCAGTTTCCTTTTGTGTGTTGTTTTCCACCATTAGATTGTAAGTTCCTTGACGTCAAGAACTGTCTTTCCTCATGTATGTATTCCCAGTGATTAGCACACTATAGGGACATCTTGATAAATATTTATTTACTACCATTCATTCATCTTGAGCATCCGTCAATGTATTCCTGTTCAAACAAGTCATCCACTTACAACAATGACATTCTCAATATATTAAACATAACAATTAACAACCAGGCAAAAGAAATAATAATATCACAGGTATTCATATAGATAAACCAGTACATGAACATCTCAATTTACATACAACCTAGATCACTCTCCCATCAATGTATTCTCTATCTGTGGGAAAAGAGTGAGCACAGTTACATACACCTGGCACAGAAATATATAAAGGAGATAAATTCATGTACTCAGTACAACTCAAGTCTACACTCCAGGTTTTGATGTCAATGGTCCATTCAGGAATAGCTGCACCACATGAAACCGCTTCTCTGTGAATGATTTGTCTGCTGGTCCTCACCACATTCTAGCTCGTTTCTTCTATATTCAAACTGGCAAAGAGTTTACAAGTTCTTTCATCATATAGTCACTTAAAAGAGTGCAAAAAACATGCAAATGAGATAAAGGACCATAATGACCTATAGTATTTAAGTTCTTAATACAGTCTACCATCACATTTTTTGTCCTTAGAAATATGTTTCTTTGTATTCCCATTTTGTTTTTATTAAACAAAAGGCTTTTTCTACCCCTTTAAAATACATCAACCTGATCATATAAAAATGAGGCATGATCCTACATATTTCAGAAGGTGATTTAAGTCTTTATATTTATGTCACAATTAAATTTCTATCCCAAAGTACTGAAGTCTCATCAGAAAGCTGTTTCTTCATACATGTATCTTAGAAATTTATATTAAGTCAAAGTTCTTTTTCTACTCCTTTTTGGTACCACAATGTTCTTGTGTGACAATGTCAGAGTCTTACATCCTTAATAAGTTGATTTAATAAGTGCTAAGTTAAACTCAAAACAAAGTGCACAAGTCTGAGCACATTTCTACTCAGATTTCTCATTATCATTACATAAAAATACTTTTAATGTCCTTTTTATTACTGAACTACTTCATATGAAAAGGGCCTTGAAAGGATGTTACTTTATACCTCCTAGCAATGGAATCTCTGGGTCAAAAAGTTTGGATGTTTTAGTCACATTTTTTAGCATAATTTCAAATTGCTTTCCACAATGACTGGACAACTCATAGCTCTTCCAATAGTTTATTAATATGCATATTTTTTCTGCAGTCCTTTAAACATTGACTATTTCCACTACCTGTGAATTTTTTAAAAATTTTAAATTTTTTGCTTTTTGGAGGGCAATTGGGGTTAAAGCGACTTGTCCAAGGTCACACAGCTAGCAAGTGTTACATGTTTGAGGCTGGATTTGAATTCAGGTCCTCCTGACTTCAGGGCTGGTGCTCTATTCACCATGCTACCTTGCCGCCCTACTGTGAATTTTTAATCATGTCTCATTGACCTCCTCTAAATTGTCATCACAATTATGGCTGTTATGAGGTTAAAAGGATAAAATTACCTGTGGGTTACTTTTATTAATTTATTACATATGCCATCTCAGAGACTTTCTATTTCTGGTGGATATAGAGACATCTATTTATATAACTGTGTCAAAAATTACATAATCATTGGGTTGCCCATGTTCTCCGTTGGTATCCATGCAATATTAAGAGAATTAGAAGAAGGTTCCCAGCACATTGGATTTGGAATACACGAAGAAGGATATGGACAAGAGACCATACCAAACAAGAGAGTATTGAATGGGTTATAATCTGTACAGCTGTAAGAAGTGGCTGCATTAGGAGATACCAGACCCATTAAAGTATAATGGATATATGCTATACTAAAGAAAATTTTCTTATGGAAAGGTTTCCTATATGTAGACTAATGAACTTCCAGAAGTAGTCTGACTTTTAACACAACCAGAAGGTTGTATCGCCCTGCAACATTTCAGTGATGTTTGAAATGTCTTCTGCAATCAAGGTATAAGTGCCAAGCCAGGCTGGAGACAGAGAACACAAGTCTGAGCATATCTCCGCTCTTGTTCTTAGGACTTGCCTCTTTACTAAAACCCTCTGGCTTTGGTTTTAAAGTCCCTGTCTTGTCAGCTTAGTCAAATGATATAGAGCTATCTTAAGTTAGATCTTAGACAGCCTAGGCAATTAAACCTCTAACATTTATTCTTTTTAAAGACTTTTTAAAGTCACAGTAATATTTACCTCTGCCCCTACATCACATTGAACCTTCCCTTGTAACAAAGAGAAATAGTTAAGTAAGAGCCCCTGATAATACAGCCATATAGTCTCTTAATATAGATATATACAGACATATAGTCTCTTACCTCTCTACTTAGAGGAGAGATCTGTTTTATCCTTTCTTCTCCAGTATCCAAAATGTTTCAGATTCATTTGTCTTTTAGTGTTGTTTTCAACTGTGTTATTGTAATTATTGTGTATATTCAAAGGATCATAGATTTTTATAGCTGAAACAGACTTTAGTGGGCAGCTAGTTCATCTTTCTCCTTTTACAGATGAGGAAACTGGGGTAAAGTGGTACAGTAGATAGAGTGCCAGGCCTGGAATCAAGAAGACCTAAGGTCAAATTTGGCCTCAGATACTTACTAGCTGTATGACTCAGAGCAAGTCACTTAACCTTGTTTGTCTCAGTTTCCTTATCTGTAAAATGAGAAGGAAATGAAAACCAACAAAAAATCCCATAAAAACCAGAATCTCTGCCAGGAAAACTCCAAATGAGGTCACAAACAATTATACCAGATTGAAATGACTCAATAACAACAAACAGGGCACCAGAGAAGTTAAATGACTACCTCAATGTTACACAGGTAGCAAGTGATGGAGGTGGGATATGAACCCAGGTCCAATAACTCCAAATGCAGTGTGTTTTCCACCATATTATGCAATTCTTCTTTTGGTTCTAAAGCAGGTTTATCCCTTTCTTAACCCTGGCCCCTCCCCCATTATCTGGATAATGTCCGCTTCCTACCATGGTACTTACATGATACTCTGATATAGTATATAAAGTGAAATTCAGGGTAATTAATTACATTACAAATTTGAGCAGTGATAACCTGATTGCCAATTTGGAAAATTCTTTTTGTCTTCTTATGTCACCTATGAACCCACCCAATCCTATTTTGGCATTTGTAAGGAATGAAAATTCTGTACAAATTGTAAGGGATCCCTTTGGAATCCATAAGGAAACTAAAAAATGCCCAAGTCACCTTGTCAGAGAAAGACCAACAGTGATAGCCCAAAGTTCCTTTACTATGGGAGTTTGAATAGTAGCCAATTCCCCAGGGTTTTTTTTTCTCTACCTTCTTCTCAATCCTCCAACATTGATTACTACAGTCTTCAGATCCAGGCCTTTCAATTTCCCTCAAAACTCTCCTAATCTACCAACAGAAGAATCCCATAAAACTTCACCAAAATTTACTGGCTTAAGAGGGTACCCCCATTCTCTCTGGGGTATACCCAATTCCAACTAGAATTTCAGCAGATGTGATCTTTTTCTACCATCTTCTTTGATTGTTCTTCATGTTATAAGAATGTTCCCTCAATAAAGCTGGCTTACTTTATTGTCTTATTTTGTGTTCTATGTTTCCTTGTATTCCTGTGTTTATACTTCAAAGTTTCTAATAGCTGTTATTTTCATCAGAAATCCTTGGAAATTCTTTATTTCATTAACAATTCATTTCTTTTTGCCCTCTAGAATTATACTCAGTTTTGCTGGATAAGTTATTCTTTACTCTAAGCCTATATCTCTGCCTTCTGGAATATTCATTATTGTAGTGGCTGCTAAATCTAACCTATTTAGTGTGTGGCCCTGCTTGTAGCTCATAAGTACTTAATCCTTTCTTTCTGGCTGCTTTCAATACATTTTCTCTGACCTAGAAGTTTTGAATTTCGGCTGCAAGATTCCTAGGATTTTTCATTTTGGGGTTTCAGGAGGAACCTGAGGGATTCTTTCTATTTCCACTTTGTCCTCTGGTTCTAAGAGTTCTAGTCAATTTTATTTTATGATTCCTTGAAATATGATAGCCAGGCTCTTAATTTTTTTTGTCATAACTTTTGGATAATCTAATGATTATTAAACTGTCTCTCCTTGATCCATTTTCTAGGTAAGTTTTTTTCTTATGAGATACCTTACTTTCCTTCTATTTATTTTAGTCTTTTGACTTTGTTTTGATATTTATCATTGTATTATAGAATCATTACCCTCTATTTAGTTCACTCTAATCTTCAGGGAATTTGTTCCTTGGGCAAGGTTTTGTATCTCTTCTGCCAAGCTGTTAATTCTTTTTCCAATTCTTTATTTCAGAGCTCTCATTTATTTACATTTTTTTTAATCTGGTGCTCTCAATTCATTTATACAAACATTTTTAAGCTTTTAAAAAATCACTATTACTTCAACTCTTCCAGGAATTCTGGTTAAACTTGTGCCCAAGCTGTGTTTTCTTTGAGGCTTTGCTTATATATGTTTTAGAGTCATTCTTTTCTTCTGGGTTTGTGGCTTAAGTGTTTCTATTGCCAAATAGTGAGGCTTCTCCCACCCCTCTGAATGTCCTCAGATGCCTCATTGCTGCATGATATTGACTAGGGTTTTCTAAGGCTATTATTAAAATTACACTTTGAAAATCACTGTTCCCAAAAAGACTACCTACAAATCACAGTTTTTACTTCTAAATTTTTATAAGTATTGTCTTTAATATATAGATGTAGCTCATTCTGTCAGACCTAACATTCTGGGTTTACTTTTTTCAAGAAAATTTCTTAGTGCTTTATACAACTCTCTAAATTGCAAAGAAAGTGTATAGATCCATTAATAGAGGAAATTCTCTCACCTGGGAATTCTCTACACTAATGAAATTACAGGTCAAGTCCCTATCCTATTTTCCATCCAGTGATAATGATACTTTAACTTAAAGGGACGTAATATTAACTCAGATTTTGAAGACCATGTTTGCTCCTTCTCATCAGAAGTTCCTAATGAGGGGGAAAAGATCAATGAGACTAGGGAAGTAGTAAAACTACCCATGGGCAGGCAGTTTTTTAGAGCTCTTCATTTATTCTTCCTTTATCCTTAAGGGAGACTTCCTATCATCCATTGCTTTTGGCTTAGGTAGCAGAGATATGTTCTTGGCTTTTCTGAGTTTCCCTTAAAATTGAAATTTCCCAGGGGTCAACCAGAAAGAGGCTTTTGACTTTGGTTGTTTCTGGAGTATATATGGGGAGCCATGGTAATAGGGCTGAAACAGAACTGGGAACCAGAGCATCCAGTTGGGGGCTAGGGTGCAGAGAGGTGAACTGAGGTGAACTGAAGAGGTGAACTCTGAACTGAGTGGCAAGCTGAGGTGGTTTATGAAAACATCAGTTGAAAGTGAGAAGGCTAGGTCATCAATCCAACCCCTGACACATCCTATGGTTCCTACTTTGCTTTCACTGTTTCAGTCCAGGACCTCAAGTTGAGCCTTGGATGCCAATATTAAATAGCATTGCCCTTTCCACAGCCAGTAGGAGTATGGGTGCACCTTTCTCCACATAAAGATGCTTGACCTATTTCCTTTCCACTTCTTTTTTTTGTTCTCCCTCAAGTAAATTGGTTACAGAAAGTTGATTGTGTGATACAGAGGGTTTATAGACTGAGCAAGGAAATGTACAAGATATGTGGTGGGGGTGGAATCAAAGAAATTTCTCTAATTTTTAAAAATTCATATTTAATATAAACCTCTAGGATAGAATTTAAAATACAGCAAGGGTTTCTTTCTTGTTTGGTGGTTTAAAGTTATGTGGCTTGATCACAGTAAGAAATTTGTGCATTTGGACTGGAGGGGCTCTCTTGTGCATATGTTGTTATTTAGACATTTTTCAGTCGTGTCCGATTCTTCACGACCCCTTTCTTGAGGGGTTTTCTTGGCAAAGACACTAGAGTAGTTGGCCATTTCCTTCTTCATGTGCATATATAAGACCTCAAAAAGACTATTGGGGTGGTTGCTTGTGTCTGGCACCACCTGATGGTGAAATCATTTATTTCATTTTCTTGTGGGTTAATAATGCCTTTTGATATGCTTGTAAACCAGCCTATGTGTAGTGTTACTGCAGCATCCCAATATGGGGCATCCACTAAGAGCACATACAGCTTATAGCACATTCTTTTTTAGTATAGACCTTCATTGTTTTAGAACTATCCATGTTCTAAAAGCCTGGCTGGAGTAGTTTTGAGTGGAAGAAGATGCACAAACTACTCTTTTTAGTGTATTAAATTGTAGCAGTAAGTAAACTTGTGCATAACTTGTCTACTTTGTGACATTTTAAAATGCAAATTTGTTCATAGCTATAAGCATATCATTACTAGGCCTATGTTCCAAAGAGATCAAAGGAAGAGGAAAAGGACATATGTGCATGTGCATGTATGTATGTATGCATGTTTGTTTGTTTATAGAAATTTTTTTCATAAAAAAACCAAACTTCTATTTTGAAGCTCAGGGGAGAATTTTGAAGCAAAAAGGTGCCCAAAAGCTGGAGAACAGCTAACTTGTGTTGTGTAATTGAATATTATTGTACTATAAGAAATTACAAAATGGATAGTTTCAAAGGAAACTGGGAAGATCACTATGAAATGATGCAGATTAATGTGAGAAAGGGTAACTAGGTAGTACTGTGGACAGAGCCCTGGGCCTGCAATTAGGAAGACCTGAGTTCAAATCCAGCCTTAGATACTTATTAGTTGGGGTGACCCTGGGCAAGCCATTCGACCCTATTTGCCTCAATTTCTTCTTCCATAAAATGAGCTGGAGATGGGAATGGCAAAACTTTCTAGTATCTTTGTTAATAAAACCTCAAGTGGGGTCATGAAGATTTGGACATGACTAGCAGAACTGAAGAACGACAAAATTGTGAGCAAAACTAGGAAAACAATTTATATGATGAAATTCTATTGAAAAACAACTTTGAAAAACTTTTAGAACTCTGATCAATGCAATGATAAACCATGAGTCCAGAAGACCGAAGATGAAACATGTCACCCATCTCGTGTGAAGTAGAATGAGAAAGGGGTTTTTGGGTGTGACCAATGGGGGAATTAGTTTTCCTGGACTATGCATGTTTCTTCTAAGAGTTTTTTTTTACCCCTCTTTCTTTTTTTTTTTATTGTTGACAATGGAAGGGAGAGAAAAGAAATGCTTATAAAAACAAACAAATAAATTCATTGAAAATGCCCCAAAAAAGGGGGAAAAAGAAAATGGAAAACACTTAGAATTCTACCTTTAGCTTCCTAGTTATACCTGTTTCTTATTTTACAGATATACAGTGGCATCATGAGTTATCCTGATAGACCATCCTTTGGTACCTACTAAAATAGCATTTCCTGAGCAAGTCAGTTTTACTGTAAAGCACTAAGCAAATGTAAAGTCAATAATAGTTTACCTATGTTTTTATGACTTCCAGAGTATCACTTTGTCTTTGTAGCTAATGCCAAGATATCAGGAGACACACTGTTTTTTCAGAGCCAAGGCCCAGCAAGCAAGCTGTGCCCTGGTCTTGGCATAACAATAATCCTTTGTGCTCACACTCTGAATGATCTCACTGTCTGTCAAAATCCTACATAATTATTGTACTTCTTTGACCAACACCAGGTGTTCTCTGAGCTTGTATATCAGCTCAGAGAAGTACCCATATTCTAGTCATGAAGCCCTGCTATGAATCAGACTTGTCTCACTGTTGCTGTTACTCTCATTGTCAGGGCTCCAGCTCACTGCATAGCCATTGGTATTAAGTATTGAGATCTCGGAAGACCTGTTTGCACAAAAATATTTATAGCAACTCTTTTTGTGGTGGCAAAGAATTGTAAATCAAGGGGATGACCATCAACTGGGGAGTGGCTAAACAAGTTGTGGCTATTGTGCTGTAAGAAATGAGAAGCAGACAGACTTCATAATAACCTGGAGAGACATATATAAACTGATGCTGAGTGAGGAGAGCAAAACCAGGAGAACTTTGTACACAATTACAGGCACATCATACGTGTGATGACTAACTTTGATAGACTGGGCTCCTCTCAGCAATGCAAGGTTATAAAACAACTCCAAAAGACTCATGATGGAAAGAGACGTCCACATCCAGAGTAAAGAACTACAGAGTTGGAATACAGTTTGAAGCACACTACCTGCTCTCTCTTTTGTGTTTAGTTTTGCTTTGTTCCTTCTTTTTCATTGTTCACTTCATTGGTTATCATTCTTCTTTACAACCTGACTAATGCTTAATGCAAAGGTATTTGTGGATCCTATATTTGATTGCATGCTGCCCGGAGGGGAGTGGGGGATGGGGAGAAAATTTGGAACTCAAGGGATTGTGGAACTGGATGTTGTAAATTAAAAGTAGATAAACAAATTTAATAAAATAAAATTGAAGGAAAAATTTTTTTTTTAATTTTTTAAAAGTATTGAGATATCCCCACACTGCCCAGAGGTGGGGCCCTGGCACATGTGTTCTTGCTTGCAAGCCTTTTCCCTAGCTTGGAAATTAAACTTCTGTTTGAGTCCTGACTCTCCTGTCTCTAGCCTGCTCTATTTGACTCCAGCCACCTACAGGTTAGAGGCCAGTTCAATTCAGTCGACATTACTTGGTATAAGAAGTGGAATTGGATGGGGCGGCTAGATGGCACAGTGAATAAAGCACTGGCCCTGAAGTCAGGAGGACCTCAGTTCAAATTCGGCCTCAAATACTTAACACACTTACTAGCCCTGTGACCTTGGGCAAGTCACTTAACCCCAATTGCCCTCCAAAAAAGCAAAACAAAAAACAAAACAGAAGTGGAATTGGACACACAACCAGGCTATTGGACTCTCCAGTGCTAGTGGGAAAAGACTAGGCACCATCAGAGATTTATTTCTCTGGAGTCTGACCCCTCCTTGTCTGATGAGGCCTCTATCCTTGTCCTGCTCCAATCCTCTGAACTACCTGGTTTGTCTGGGCAAATCTCTGTTAATTGGCCTCAACTGTTTTTTTTTTGTTGTTGTTGTTGTTGTTGTTTTTTTTGCTGCACACCTCTGTAGAATTGTAACTGATGTGCCTCTTGTCCCTTTGCATGCCTCTTGTCCCTCTGCATGCCTCTGCTGTTTTTTAAACTGCACACCTTGGTAAAATTGACACTGTATGCCTTGGTTACCTTGTGCCTCTGTATGGAGCATAACTGCATGCTTTGTTAAAACTATCTGTGTCTGTTTGTCTCTGTCTTGTTTTGTCTGTGTTTGTGTCTTTGTAAAATATATAATTTCTGTGTCATGTTTGTGTTGTGAGCTAGATTCTTACACTGAAAGATTTAAAATGCAGCTAGCTAGAAAAAACTTCTAAGGGCTGTAGTCAAAGAGTTTAAAACACTGGGATGGATTAATACTTGAAGCAATTGTCCCAATAAGCAAGGCTAATTCCCATTCTAGGCTTTCTGAGGGAGCTTAGGTTATAAGAAAAGAGAAAAAGAAGGGAAAAAAACCTGCAAAATGCTTTTTCCCCCTGTCTTTTCAGCTTTGGCTATGTTGGAATTACAGAAATAAAGTCAGATGATCAAAGTCTGTGGAACTACTAAAAACATTTTAGCAGATTAAAGAGCTTGAAGATTAATCATTTTAAGATTGCAAAGGAGAACTCCTGCGACCTTGGGGTAATTCTAGGAGCTCACTCCCTTCTGAAATATCTTAGTAAATTTTGGGATATCACTGAACATATTTTTTAATATTTTAACCATGAGGTTAAAGCCTGAAAGGAAATAGTCTGCTGGTACTTTACACATGGAGGTACCCAGAGAGACTGGTTGAAAAAGAAAAGTTTAACAGTCAAAATGGAAAATGGTTTCGTATACAGTGTAGGCATGCCTTATTATAACAAAATTAAATACAGAGAGACCCCACAAAAGGTTTTCCCAAACAAAGCTGCTGTGTACTACTTCAAAATTCTAATGGATCTGCCATATCATTGATTGTGGATGTTTCTTCTAGGGCTGCAGTTCAAAACTCTCAGACTCTCCTCTATGCTCCCCACAGGTATGTGGGAGAGTGTTTCTTGAGTCCTTTGAACAATGAAACATATCAATGGAACAATAATATTATTGATACATTATTACTAACCCAACCCCACCCCCCAAAGTTACAAAAGCAATTGTCACAATAACATCATTCTACTGATTTTATATTTATATAAACATATAAATGTATAATATAAATTATGAATACATAATAGCAGTAATAATACTTATAAAATTGTTTCTGACTTAATAAAATAAGCATTTTTTCCAAAATAATTGCCTCTCTATTCCTCTAAGATTTAACCTTCTGTCCTCTCCCATCCCCACCCCCACAACTAGATCCTTTATATAGACTCTGCTGAAATTTGTCTCAGTAAGTTTTACTGGAGGAGGAAAGGGAAGATAAGAGGGAGAGAAAATAGATTTTTGTTAATTGAAAAGAATAAAAGAAAAATCCCCAGATTTTTCCAAAGCACCATTCAAATTCTACCTCCTATAGGAAATCTATCCCCTCAGTTACTAGTCCCCTCCCCAATGGAAATGACTATGTATATTTTAGGTAACTGGTGCTCATGCTACACCATATTATCTCCTTCAAGTTATTATTTGTCCTAAAGCCTAGGGTGATGATAGTTTGGGAAACAGAAAGAGGAATAATAAAACTATTCAGATGTCTGTTCTGATTTTTTTTCCCCTTTCTCTCACTGGGAAAACATAGGACTATACCAAATGTGTGCTCAAGACAGGATTAAACCTCAGAAGAGGAAGATGAGATGTGGTGAGGTTTGGTACAACTGCATATGTGAAAGTCACCTCTGTCCCTTTTACCTTTTTTTTTTTTAATCCTTGAGAGTGAGGACACCTAAAAGGGCCATGCCAGTAGTAGACTTGGACTACGGCCTTCTGTATTCTAAACTAGGAGGAATGACTAGAGAACTGAGATCACAACAAACTTTTGAAGCTGCTTAGTAGCAGGAGCTCATATATGCATAGTAGAGAGCATTGTCCATATTTATTAGGGAGACTATGGAAACCTCTTGACTTGAGTGTAGAGCCACTAGGTAGAAAAAAAGAAACCATTATATTCCCCTGCAGGATCATTAATAAAGTAACATCACATAGGTTTAAATAAGGCAGTACACAAAAGATATTGGTTGGTATTATTTCTGTAGCATCTCAGTTATCATATGATACTCACAAAGTATCCCAAGCAGCCTATATTAGTGTCACATTTTATTTGCTTTTCTCTATAAAAGTGCTTTCCCTCCTTCCCCCCTCTCCATGTAAGTTCCTGGAAAGAAGCAATTATTTCATTTTTGAGTTTGTATCCCTATGCCTTGAAACATAATAAGCACTTAATAAATGCTTGTTGGATGACTGGGTAATGATGATGATGACAACGATTTTGATGATATGTGATGACATTAGAGACCAGATTTATTGAGCACAAACTAGAATGGAAACCTAGCAACAATCCAGTGAATTTGAATTGTAGGGTCAATCAATTCAGCTAACTCAGGCGAAAAATGGAGAGGTGACCTAATTCAACCTCCCTTCCTTCCCCCACCTCCACAACTGGATCTTTTTTATAAGACTCTGCTCAAATCTACCGCAGTAGACTTTATTGGATGGGGATAAGGAAAGATGGGAGGGAAAGCAAAAGCAAAACAAGTCCTTTAGGTTGCTCAAGAGTAGGCAATATTTGAAATATACTGCTATACATGAAAATATTCCGTTCAATAAACATCTGTTCACTGTGTGCAAAGTACTACCTTACCTAAACCTCCTTTTTTCTCAAGGACCTCACGGTCCATTAGAGAAAACAACACAGGGACACAAGAACTCCAAAAATTCAAAATCAAATAAAAATCAAAATGTGTTAAATGGATAAGATTTTGGATTTGGGGTCAGACCTGTGATTTTATTGGTAGAAAGAAGTCTTACCTCTGACTGGGGGTCCCAGCAGGCTTCTGGGTGCATTTTATATAGGATTTTAAAGAACATTATTTTACTTGAGTCTCATAACAACCCTGTGAAGTAGGTACTATAGTCTTATTATTCCCATTCTATAAATAAGGAAACTAAGGCTGAGAGGTTAGGTGGCTTACACAAAATCTCATAGCTAGTATCAAAGGTAGGATGTGAACCCAATATATTCTATGTCAGTAGTACCTAACCTCTTTGACTGTGCTAAATTTTTGTTTTTCAATCAGTCTCTCTGGACACCTCCATGTATAATTATTTATTTATTACTGCTCTCTCTCTCAGTAGAAGCTTTGCTTTAACACCTGCCTCCCCCCATTCTCGCTTCTGGGCTTAGTACTCTCTGGACACTAAAACCACCTGGGACCTCCTCACCAGAGCACTCTAATCTTCTGGGTCTCTAGCATGGCATGTGGTTGTTGATCATACAGGGGATATCTAGATAGGGTACGGCAAGGTTGTCTGCCTGCTATGATTGTGCTAGCCTCATTCCAGAACCTCTGACTGAGATTCCCTCCTTAGTGCCAGCAGGCTTCTGGGTGCATTTCATACAGGACTTTAAAGAGCAGTATCTCATTTGAGGCTCATAACAACCCTGTGAGGGTAGGTACTTCAGGGTTTGTTATCCCCATTTTATAGATAAGAATACTGAAGTTCAGAAAGATTAGGTGGTTTGCTCAAAGTCTCACAGTTAGTATCAGAGGTGGGATTTGAACTCAATATACTCCAGGTCAGTAGTGCCCAACCTTCTGAAAGCTATGGCTCCGTGGACAAATTCTGGGCAATTTGGGGGTCCACTTGACTCTGTGAGAGTACATTCTCTTTTAGAAAACTGTGGAAATCAGAGCTGAGAGCCACAATTAGTGCTGCAAATTGAAACTGAGATGTGCCCTGACTACATTCCACAGTTCTAGAGAATAACTTCATCCTGTTAAATGCCAGCCTCATGAGCATGATTAAAATTGACCAGTGACTAGCACTGTGCCTGCCCCTGTACTTCTATACAAACAAAGCTATTTATTAAAGTATGTTTTGGGACTGCTCTTGTACTACTGCTAAACTTGATATTTCTGAACAGTTAACAATATTTATCTTTTTTCATAAAAAAAGAAGTTAAGAATATGATTTTAGCAAAGTTAGATATGATAGCTCTCTGGTGATTATTGAATGGGAACAGAAAGGAGTGTGATCATAGTTCTCAGCTGTGCATGTAAATTTTATATAAATTGTGTATTAATATAGAAAAGCCTCACAAACAAATGCATAAAAGCAAAAATATTAAACAAATATTAAACAAAAAACTGATGACAATGCAATAAAATAAAGGATCCTTTGAAAAAAGGGTTAAAAAATAATGGGCGACTAAATAACTTAAATCTAAAGAATTAGGGGATCAGGTGGCTAGGTGGCACAGTGAATAGACACCAGCCCTGGAGTCAGGGCCTCAGACACAACACAAAACTAGCTGTGTGACCTTGTGCAAGTCACTTAACACCAATTGCCCTACCTTCCCCCCTCCAAAAAAAAAGCAAAAAAAAAAGAATCAGGGGGACAAAAATAGATCAATTTTACAAAGAAAAGGGGAATAATGAGAAAACATGCCAAGATTTGAGGATACAGACAATGCAGCACTTAAGGGAAATTTTATATGACTAAATCCCTTTATCAACAAAACAGAGATTAATAAATTGAACATGCAAGTAAAAAAAAAGAGACATATATATTTCAAAATAAACACCACACCAAAAATTTTAAAGTCAATGAAAAAAATTAACAAGTTAAAAGCAAAAAAGCACTCAAATTGATAAATAAATTAGGTTTTAAAACAATAAAATAAATTAAAAGTTTAATTTATTTAATTTAGTTAATTTGATTTTTTAAAAGGAAATCCAAATTTGTCAGTATAAAAATTACAAAAAATTTACAACTGACAATGAAATAAAGAAAATTGCTAGAAATTATTTTACCTAATTATATATCAAAAGGGATAATTCATATGAAATGGATAATTATTTGTATACAGCTCAGATAAATTGAATAAGAAATAGAGAATTTAAATAATAAATTTTAGGAAAAATAAATCAAACAAGTCACAAATGAATTTCCAAAGAAAAAAAGCCTAGGATGGTTTCACAAATGAATTCTGTCAAAGAACAATTGATTTAAATATTATAAGAATTATTTGCAAAAATAGGAAGATAAGATATCCAACTCCTTCTTTAATTAAAATATGATCTTGATACTCAAATCAAGTAGAGACAAAGCAGAGAAAGATTTATAAATCATTAATCCCAAATGAATATTGATGCAAAAATTAAATAAAATATTAGCACAGAGAATACCACAACATATTGAAAAGATTATACTTTCTGATTATTTTGGATTTATAACAGGAATGCAAAGTTGGTTCAATATGAAAAAACTATTTTTAAAAAGAGCATTTTAATAAATAAACCACCTTAACAACAGTGTCTAACAAATATTACCAATAAATCATGATCTATTTATTAATAAGTATTAATAAAATATCATCAATTCATTAACAAACATTATTAGTAAAATAAATGAACTATATTAACAAAAAGCATAAGATTATATTAATGGATATTAAAAAATGGCTTTTTACAAAATACAATACCTGAATTTCTATTAATAATACACACACACAAAGCATTGTAATAAATGGACCTTTCCCCAGTATGGTAAATAGTATCTATCTAACCCTCAGGCCAACATTTTATGTAATAGAGAAATGCTAGAAACAATTCCAATAAGATCAGTGGTAAAATATGAATGTCCATTAACATCACTATTATTTTCTCTAGTGCTAGAATTGCAAACTAGACCATTAAGAAAAGAAAAAGGAATTGAGGAAATAGAGGCAAAAGGAAAATCAAGCTATAACTTTGTGTAGATAATATATTTTATTTAGACAATCCTAAAGATTTGACTAACAGCAATTAAAATACTAACATTATCAAAGTAGCTAACTTTGCTATTTTTAAATTAAATCTACGTACATAAAGCAACAACTTTTTTCCATATTGCCAACAAAACCCAGGAGGTGAGAAATAAAGATAGAGAAATTCCATTCAAAATACTACAGAATATATAAAATATTTGGTAGCCTACCTACCAACATATGCATAGGAGCTATATAAATACAGAATCAAAATACTCTACAGAAATAAAGATAAACAAAATAAATGAGAAATATAATTGTTCATTATCAAGCTATGCTAATATTTTTAAAATGACAATACTAACTAAATTAATTTACTTATTCAGTACTATAACAATCAAACTCCCAAAAGATTACTTTTTAGAGCTAGAAAAAAAATGATGATGAAATTAATCTTGAGGTAAAAGATAAAAATTTCAAGGGAAATAATGAAGAAAGATGAAAAGGAAGAGGGCCTAGGAACACTACATCTCAAAGTATACTAAAAACTAATGATAATAAAAACTATTTAGTACTGGTTAAAAAATAGGCAAAAAATTTCAGTGGGATAGACTAGACATGCAGCACACTTATAGGTAAATACATATACTTATAGTGTGTTCAAGAAGACCCCAGGTAAAAACCGCTGGAAAAACTGAAAAACATTCTGGTAGAAATTAAGTTCAGAACCAACATCTCAGACCAGAAACAAAATGATAAAACATTATATCGAAGAGTGTGCTGGTAACTGCTTAACAAACACCTCTCTGGGGGAATGGGAGAGAGACAGGGAGTGGGAGAGGGACAACATATGTGTGTGTGTATACTTAAAACACACTTCTAAGCTTAATCTGAATTTTAATACTTTCCTTCATCACTTTCTTAAGTCTAGAGTGGCACTAGACAATCAACAAAACAAAATATCAAGGCTTGATTTGAATCTTTGGTGATTTCCAGGTTTTTAATGCTCACACTGACAATTTAACAATCAGCTTTCACACTACAGTATGAGCTGGTTCCAGAAAATGCCTGGACAGCATTAAAAAATCTAGAAAAGCAGGGAAGAAAATGCCTTTCATAAACTATAAATTATAGAAATTAAAAACCAAAGAAATAAAATGTAGTTTTCATTGCATAAAATTGAAAAGGTTTTTTAAAATACAAAAAAAAAAAAATCAATGCAGTTGAAATGAGAAGGGAAGCAATTAATTAAGGGGGAAACATTTACAGCAAAGGTTTCCCTGATAAGGCACTCATATCTAAGCTATATAAGGACCTAATTCCAAAATATATGAACAAGAGCCATTCCCTTATATATAAATGGTCAAAAATGTAAACAAGCAGTTTTCAAAGAATGATATTCAAGCTATTGACAGATATATAAAAACAATTGCTCCAAATCACTAATAGACAAATGCAAATTGAAGTAACTTTTAAATTTTATCTCAGGCCTGTAATATTAGCAAAATGAAAAAAGGAAAATATTAATTATTGGAGGGGCTATGGGAATGCAGGCACAGAAATGCAGCTATGAATTAAACTGGTCTTTCTGGAAAGTAGTTTGGAAAGGGATGGGAACTATATAGAAATAGCGGTCCCAAAAGTTTGTGCATACATTTTAACACAACAATATCCCTGCTAGAGTTATACCCCAAAGAGATCAAAGAAAGAGAGAAAAATATTTATAGTTAATTCTATGTACTGTAGCAAAGAATAGCTTCCCTTTGGTTGTCCAGTAATTGAGGAATGGCTCAACAAATTAAAGCATATGAAGAAAGTATGGAGGAAATGGTTAGAAAATCATTGAAGACTTGTATGAACTGATGCTAAATGCAGTAAGCAGAACCAAGGCAACTATTCCTACAATAAAAACAATGCTGTAAAGAAAAACAACTTTGAAAAACTTTTAAGAAATCTGATCATTAAATAACCAGACAGAGGACCACTGATGAAATAAATACACTACCTCTCACCTGTCAGAAGTGATTGAGGTCTCAAGGGGCAGAGATAGATATTTTCAGACATGGTCAATATGTAGATATGTTTTATTTGACTTTACAAATTTTTTATAAGAGTTTTTCCGTTCTTCTTTCCTCCTCCACCATTTTTGGAGAGGCGGAGCTGAGGGGAGAGGAGGGACTAATAATGTTATTAAAAAAAACAGAAGTGGGTCATTTCAGCATTTTAAAATTTCTAGAAAGCAGTTCAGAAGGAAACAGGAGCAGAATACATTTGAAAGTACATTGAATTTATCATATACTCAAACGGAAAAGCAAGCTGCACCTATAAGTATTTTTGGTTTCGTGTAAAATTCTGTTTACTCTGCCTTGTATATAAAAATGCCTATTGTCTTTGGTGTTTGTTAATTCAGTTTTTCTAAAGTGCTTATAGAAATGTCAGTTAGTCCCATTCGTTATTATTTGCTGCCTGCATCCTCATCGCCAAGTGGGATGCCGGAGTTAGTAAAAGGAGCCCTGTATCAGCTCTCCCGTGTAGATAATTCCAGAGGTCTCTCGAGAAGATTTTGAGTTGGGGGTCTCTGGGCGTGCCTCTCAGCTCTGCGACCTGTCCGATCTGCACAGCCTAAGGACACCCTTTAGGGTGGCTGCACCTCTGGCGAGCCTCAGTTTCTCTCTTCTGTAAGACGAGGGGGGCTGATGAGCTTGCTGCGGTCCCGTCCCCCCCCCCCCAGCTCCAACACCGAACTACAACTTTTGTTTTCTAGTCCAGAGTGCTGTTGCACGCCGTCACTCGGGGCTGAAGAACACCGGGACTCAGGACTTGGCTGAGAATACGCGGCCCTCCAGCGGTGGCCGTGTGTCCTATGAGCAGCCGTGATCATTGTTGTGCAACTTAGTTAAGTCCCCCGGGGTAAACACTTGCAGCCGAGCCGCGACTTGGGGAGCACCTACATAAAGATGTCCCCCAGACGTTCAGCCCAATGCGTCAGCATCTGCAGCAGCAGCAGCAGCAGCAGCAGCAGCAGCTTCGGGTGCCCCCGCTCGCCTCCACCTGCTTCGGCTCGCAGCTGCACACCACAGCCTCAAGCGGTCTCCGCCGCCGCCGCCGCCCGGGGGGGCTCACTGTGGGGGAACCCCGCTGGTCCAGCGGAGGAGTGCCGGCGCCCGTGCAGACTTACGTCCGGGGCGCCACTGAGCGAGTCTCTCCATCCCCCGCCCTCGCACGGCGATGGCTGCCAGGCCCGCGGAAAACGGAGCTGGGTGTCGGGGGGAGGCGCATCTCTGCTCCCCAGTTCGCGAGGACGGAAGCAGACCTGAGTTGAACCTTCTCTGTGGCTTCCTAGGGACGTTTTCATTATTGTAAGACAAAAAAAAACCTTTGTACCAGGAGTGGGGTTCGAACCCACGCGGACATATGTCCATTGGATCTTAAGTCCAACGCCTTAACCACTCGGCCATCCTGGTGCAGGTATGGAGGCTCCTCTCCGCCCGCCCTACAAGGCTCTGAGGGCGGGCGGGCACGGCTGCTAACTTTTTGTCCTTTCTTTTGTGTGTCTGTAGGATTATCCACGGCCAAGCCCCTTCTCTCCCGAATACCGGAGAGGCTCCGCCACATCCCACCCTGTTTATTTATTCCACAGTCGCTTCCTTTCTCCCGGCCTCCCTCTCTCTGCCGCCTCACGGAGGCGGGGGAGCCGGGAGTGAGCCGCGGCGGAGGCGGAGACAGCAGCAGCCCCAGCGTTTCCGGCTTAGGTCGGGGCTACGCTCGGTGCCCCGCTCTCGGGCTCCTCCCAGCACCCCTCAAGCTCCGGTGGCGGCCGGGCGCTACAAACAAACCGACCGACAGAACAACTTGCCTCCCCCCTCCCCCTGCGGGCTTCCTCGCGGCCTCTAGACGGGAGGCGGCCAAACAAGGAGGAGCTTGCCTCCTTCTGTGTGGTTAGGAATAGCGAGGCTCGGATCAGAGCCGGGGCACAGCCGCGCCGGCTTTATTGTAGGAAAGTTCGGGAGTTGTTTGGACAATTATTTCGTGTGAAAACAAGGAAACAAAGAACAACCAGCATTTTCTCTCCAACTGACAGTCCCAGAGAATATTTATACAAAGTCCGCGGGGCGGGGCCGATCTCTTCAACCAATCCAAACATACTTCCTGTGTGGCGTCATTTCACTTCATCCAATGGCTTTTCCAGTCTTTTTCTTCCATATGTCTTTTCTCCCTTAGGCAAAAGCTGGGGTTCTTCAGCTATTTTTTCTTTCTTTCTCTTGTAATGACGCTTTTAAATACATAAAAGACTTAGGCTTGTAAAGGGAATGCATTATATTGTTTATATAAACCATTAGAATGTGAGTTCCTAGACAGCAGAGGCTTATTTTTCTATTTGCATCCCTAGGGTTAAGTAGAGCGCTTTTCATTCATTCATTCATTCATTCATTCATTCATTCATTCATTCATTCATTCATTCATTCATTCATTCGTTCGTTCTTCCATTCTTCCATTCGTTCTTTCATTCATTCATTATTGAAATATAATCAATAAAATACAATAAATCTCCTTTGTAATAATTGTCAATTATTTGAAATACAATATTGAAATTCAATTTTCAAATATATATATATATACATATATATATATATATATATATATATATATAGTACACACTCAAACACATATATAAAATCACAATACCCTTGATTAAGAACATTAATTGTTAGGGGTGTTTAGTCCTTGTTCAACACTTCTCTTGATACCTCTGTTATATTCTCCCATGATATAGCTATGGGACTAACTGGGATAGGGTGATAAATCCTCACTGCTCTTAGAATAGCAAGGGGTTGCAAAGAATAATAGAGAGGTTTTTGGTTGTCTTGAGTTGTCATTGACTTGCCCAGTCTTCAATTACCTGTGACATCTGAAGTCTTAGAGGTCTCAAGACATGCTATCTTTATTTTAATCTTTAAACAACTTTTAATATGCAATATTGTTACATATTTTTGTTGTCATTACATGTTTCAAATGATTTGGCATTGAGCTCACAGATTTTTGACACATTTGTAGTTCTTCATCATGATACCATACTTTTATCACATTAGATATTAAGCAAACCTTTGACAATTTACTTTTCCAATTCTGCCTTTGATTATAGCCCATAGGTTTTCTTTCTTTTTTGAAAAATTCAATTTCATTTTCAGACCTGCATTCTTTCTGTCCCCTATACTTCTTCCCCACTCACCATTCCTTGAGAAAGAAAAACAAAACCCAATACATACCTACATATAGACATACAAGTCCCATGTATTGTCAATGAAAACAAATTCTTTCATTAGCCATTTTTTTTTAAATGCCTTGATCTGTACTCTGAGTCCCATCATATCTTTATCTGGAAATAGGTAACATTTCATCATGAGACCTTTGGAATTGCGTTTGGTTGTTATGTTGATCAGAATTCCTAAGTCTTTCAAATTTTTTCTAATCAAATTTTTAAAATAAAAAATCAAATATTTTCAAATAGGTCTTTTTACTATTATTGTTATTGTACAAATTGTTCTCCTAGTTCTGCTCACTTCATTTCTAATTTTTCATCAGTTCATACAAGTCTTTCCACATGTCTCTGAAACCACACACTTCATTTCTAACAATATAATAGTATTCTATTGCATTTATATGCATAACTTGTTCAGCCATTCTCCCAACTGATGGACACCCTATCAGGGCTATTGCCAGACATCTTGACTTATGTCTTGCCACTGGACTCTGATGACTCTGGAGGAAAGAAGTAAGACTGATGACATTGTATGACTTTGCCTCACTTAAATCCAATTCCCTCACAAGTCAATACATCACTATCCTAATGTCATTTGATCCTCTTTGAGAACTAAGGACAAACAACAACAAAATAACAAGGACACCCCCATCATTTTCCAAGTTTTTGCCACTACAAAAAGAGCAACTACAAACATTTCTGTTCATATAGATTCTTTTCCTCTGGGCAAATGAAGTCTTGTATTCTCTGAGGTCTGACTTCTTCTCCATGATGCCACCTCATCATTCAAAAACTTCAGTGTCATATGTTTCAAAAGCACATTTAGGATACAGAGCTGTGCCTCCATAGTGAAGGAGTAATGCTCTACAAGGCCAGCTTGAAAGCTGAAGTAGATTGTGGAAAGTTGATCCGGTATATTTCACTGGAAAAGGTTGTGTTTTCCATCAATAGCAAGGTTTTAGGTGTGTGGGTGTGTGTATAGCTTAATCATCTATGTGCAATTCTGGATTAGACAGATAATTAAAAATTATTTTGTTCATTGGACACAACTATTCTATTTAAAGAGTAAAAAGAATTTTCTGCATTCTTACCCTTCTGTTTTAGCTACTGATGAATCAGGGTGTAAGGATGATAGTTATAGGGAAAGCAAATCTCTTTTCTGTCTTAGTTTAACATTAACTGACAACAGCCACCCCATAAATATCAAAACATATATTTTCTGCTTTCTATACCAGCACTAAAATGTCATTCTGTTTCAAGGTCTATGAATTGAATCCAAGCAGAGTGGCTTCTTGCCTTACTTTGTGCCTATTGCATCTCACAGAATGAATGCCTTTCCTCTTCCTCTGACATCTCCCCAGGCCTAAAACCAACTCAATCCTTCAAAATACAGCTCAAATGCAGCCTCCTCCATCAGAACATCTCAGATCCATCCCTCTTAACCACTTACATTTATTTTGCTTTACAGTTACTTCTGTGAACTTCTTACTCGCTTCTACCCTTCACCCTTCTCTGAATGTAGGGTCCTCAAAGGAATAGATTAACTTCTTATTTCTATTTTAGAGAAGTTGGTTGATGCAGTGAAAAGAATGTTTGGTGTTCCACATTGCAGTCCTCTTGCCTTGGTTACTACTTGCCTTGCTGTTACTGCTTCAGTAGTCTTCTTTATCTCTGGTTGATACCCAAATGATCCTTTTTTTTTTTTTATAAGCAATTGGGGTTAAGTAACTTGCTCAAGGTTACAAGTAACTTGCTCAAGGTTACACGGCCAGTTATTAGCTCTGGGTGTGGTACTGAGCATCTGAGCCCGGACTTGATCCAGGTCATCCCGATACTGGAGCCGGTGCTCTTACTTGCTGAGCCACCCGGCCGCCCCTAAGCAATTGGGGTTAAGTAACTTGCTCAAGGTTACACGGCCAGGTGTTTCTGGGTGGGTGCTAAGTGTTTGAGCCCGGGATTCGATCTCCAGGGATTCGATCTCCAGGGATTCGATCTCCAGGGATTCGATCTCCAGGTCTTCTCAACACTGGAGCCGGTGCTCTTACTCGCTGTGCTACCTGGCCGCCCCTCCCAAATGATCCTTTTCAATCCTAATTGCAACTCACAGAAAAGGGAGCCATCAAAATCATCCCTAATCCATGGAGATTTGAGGAGATAGCCTCAATCTTCTCAATAAAATGCCAGTGGGTATGCCCAAACTCTCCATGGATAGCCTCAAACAAAGGTTCATCTTCCTTTAAACTCATCAAACTCATTAGATTGCTTTAATGGGAATGTAAATTTAAAATCTTCCCTGCCCCTAGGCCCTTTGATAGGCTAAGTGCACCTGGAACCTGTGGCCAGAGGCTTGTTTTTCAGGAGATACTTTGTGATTGGGCAGTAGGTCAAGAGGGTTGTTACATTCTCTGAGCCAGGTGAAGGCTATATAAACCCTGATGTAATGCTTTGTTTTGGGATTCACTTTGAGAAGTCATGTGTGATTTGACCAGATGAGACTCTGGGCAGCCGTGGAGAGCCCCCCCCCCCCCCCCCCTTTGAAAACCCAGATGTTGATGCTTCCCTCTCTGGTAACTGTGACTAGGTATGGATGTAATGGTTGGACAGTTGGAGGCCTGTCTGCTTGATCTGTTTGTTTCTCTGTCTTCTTGTAATTTCTGCTTGTAACTTCTGTATACTCTGAAGTTCGGGGTGCTGACTTTTTCCCCTGAACTAGGTAAATGATATGTTTGATTGATTAAAACAAGATTGTTAACCCATTTTGAGTTGCTTTCCTTTAGAAAAGCAGATCTAAGAACCTGTGTTGGCAGTCACCCTGGGGGTGCTAGGGTGCTTGCTGTTAAGATTGCCATGATCAACTACTTAAAGAAATACATAATGAAAAATATTTTTAAAAATAAGAAAAATTTGAAAAACAAAATGAAACATAAAAGAATTAACAAAAATGATTACATGTGTGTCTATAAACTTATTATTTACTGGTTATTAATCCCAGTCCCAAAAATGGGTATATTGATTTTTTAAACACATTAGTACTCACATTGGCCTTGTTTTATGAGTCTTCCTTTTAACTTGTCCAGCATATTTACCATGGATTAGTGTTCTTTATCTTTGTCATTACTTACAGAGTTGTGGTAAGCATGTATATTATTTTGATTCTGCTTTCTTATTGTGCTTTTTCATATAAATCTTCCCATATTTCTTTGAATTCTCCATAATCATCATTTTAGGGCATGATAATAGTCCATCACATTCTGTACAAGAATTTTTTCTGCCATTCCCCACTCATTGGACACCTTGTTTGCTTCTTCTTTGTTTTGCTTTCTTTTTCACTATAACAAAATTGCTGCTAGAAATATTTTTGTATAGATGTGTCTTTATTGTCCTACTAATAACATTCGTAGGGTTTATTCCCAGTAATGAGTCAAAGGGTCTGTATACTTTTGCAACTTGTATAATTCCAGCTCATAATATTTTAAATAAAGGGAAAAGATGTGTTTCATATTGTAGTATAATGAAATGAGAACTAGTTCTAGAGTTAGGAGGAACTGAGGTAAAACTAGTCCCATTACCTATGTGAACTTAGAGATTCACTTAGTCTCTTTGGCCCTTTGTCTTCCATCTCTAAAATGAGAAGTTTCAGGCTAGGAGCCATGTCTGGAAAGTACAAAGCAGCAAATTTAGGCTTGATGTAAGGAAAAATTTAACAGCTTTCAAAAAGTAGATTGGAGTATATTTGTTGAAAACATGTTTCTTTTCACTCAAAGTTTTCAATGAAAAAGTTATATGGTTATAAGATCGTGGATTGGAGTAAAACAGGGTTTTAGGGCCTATATTTTTTAATCCCCCCATTTTGTTGCTTTTTGGTTGTTTCAGTCATGTCCAACTCTTTGTGACCCCATTTGGGATTTTCTTGGCAAAGACACTGGAGTGGTTTGCCATTTCCTTCTCCAGCTCATTTTACAGATGAGGAAACAGAGGTAAAAGCAGGGTGAAGTGACTAGTCCAGGGTCACACAGCTAATAAGTGTCTGAGGCTAGATTTTAATTCAACTCTTTATTTTATATATGAAGAAACTAAGGCCCAGAGAGGTTAAGCAACCTGCCGAGATCACTCTGGCAGAAAATGGCAGAGGCAGGATTCAAAA
Organism: Petaurus breviceps papuanus; assembly: GCF_028583685.1. Taxonomy (NCBI): domain Eukaryota; kingdom Metazoa; phylum Chordata; class Mammalia; order Diprotodontia; family Petauridae; genus Petaurus; species Petaurus breviceps. Next base: position 388,256 of record NW_027187150.1, read on the forward strand.
CCAAGTTCTTTGTTTCCAAATACAGTGCTTTCCAAAATGAACAATGATGCAGAGTATTTCTTGGGCAAGTTGTAGAGGGGATTTTTGTTCAGGTACCAGTTGGATTAGAGCAATCAGTCATTCAATCTGCCCTCCCTCAAGCATTCACTAAGTAGCTGCCCTGTACCAAGCACTGTGCTAAGTTCTGGGGATATAGTCCATCAGGAGAGATAGCATGTACAAATGCAACTATATGCAAAATAAACATGAGATAATTTTGAGGGAAGACATTGGCAGCTTTGGGGACACGGAGTAGCTTCTCTAAAAGTTCTTCCAACTCATAGGTTTTATGGTCTTTTTCACATGCTTCTCTCTTTTCTTTCTCTTCAAGGTCACTCAAAATTGAAACATTAAAATGTTGTAATTGTGATGTTCCCACACCTTTTGAGCCAACTTCCCTCTTAGAGTTTCAAGCCATGGGTTCATTCTTATTTTTTAAATCTGTTTCCCTAAAGTCTAAGAGGCATGCTGTTCTAAGGTGCTCTAAGCTCTGTTCTAAGATGACAGGGTAACTTTCCGCTCATGTACCTATGATTCTCAGTTCACCATCCAGTTCTTTATCATGGATCAGAATCAAGACCAGAATGCCACAGTCCCTTCCTGCTGCCTCTGCTCAGATAACACTGCTGCCTAAAATTCATCCTGAAAATGAACTTCCTGCTACTTTACAATGCCTGGTAGGGCTTAGACAGGAGGTGACTGAATGGCAGGTCTCACCACCAACACAGGGCTCATCCTTTACCTCTCTGTGGAGAAGCTTTCAAATGTCAGGGAACCTGAGGCCATTTTCATTGGGCTTCTCCCTTCTGTGTGCCTACCCTCACTAGGACTGAGCCTTTGACCTGCCCTACAGCATAGGAGATGGCCCTGGATGATGGACAAACAACAATAACAGCAGCACAGGAAATATATTGCTATCTCCCCACTTTTGGAATGAGGCAATCTGGATTCAAATCCTGTCTTTATCTCTTACTAGTTGTGTGAATGTGGGCAAGTTATTTATTTAAGTTTTCATACTGCATACACTGGTGCAGTAGATAGAACTCTGGGCCTGGAGTCAGAGAAGGATCTGAGTTCAAATCCACTCTTAGACACATTCTAGCCGTGTGACCCTGGGCAAATCACTTACCCCCTGGTTTTTTGGGGTTTTTTTGTTTTTGTTTTTGTTTTTGTTTTTTTTCAGTTTCTCCAGTTGTAAAATGGGGATTTAAAATGGGAACTATCATCCCAGGACTGTTGTAAGAATCATATGAGATAATATTTGTAAAGTACATGGCACATAGGAGGCATTTAATAAGTATTTGCTCCCTTCCCTTGTTTCCACTGTTATTTTCCTTATCTATAGAATATGCATAATAATATTGCATTCTCTACCTTAGGATCATAGTTTTAGTGATAGAAAGGACCTAAAAAGATGATTTTCAAAAGTCAAGCATTAAAAAGAATTCTTTATGAGAGAGTAGCAGAGTTATAATAATGATCTATGAGACGTAGAACTTTAGAGCAAAAAGATACCATAAAGAAGCGTAGTGATGAGAAACAGCTCATGGTTTGTGATTGGAAGACCTGGCTTTGAAACCTACGTTTTCTACTTATTGCTGATGTGTCCTTGTGAAATTCCCTGTACCTCTCTGGGGGGCCCTCATCTGTAAAGTGAAAGGATTTCACCAGAAGCTCTTTAAGTCCCTCCACTCCCCCACCCCCCACCATGGTCCAGTCGTTCTGGAAAGTAATTTGGAACTTTGCCTAAAAAGCTATTAAACCATATATATCCTTTAACCCAACAATACCATGACTAGAAATATATCCCAAAGAGGTCAAAGAAAGAGAGAATGAACAAAAATATTTATAGCAGTTTTTTTTAAGTAGTGTGAAAGAATGAGAAATTTAGGGGCATATTCATCAGATGGGGGAATGGCTGAACAAGTTATAGAACACGAATGTGATGGAATACTATTCTGTCGTAATGAAAGGAATGGTTTCAGAGAAACTTGGGAAAATTTTTATGAACTGATGTAGAGTGAAGTAAGGAGAACCAGGGGAACAATTTATACAATAACAACCGTATTGTAAAGATTAACAACTTTGAAATATTTAGGAACATCGATCAACATAGGTTCAACCACAATGATGAATGATGAAGACTAATGATGAAACATGCTACCTACTTCCTGATAGAAAAGTGGTAGACTCAGAGGCTATTTTGATATAACTATTGGGGGAATATGTTTTGGTGACTCTATGTGTTTGTAACAAGGATTTTGTTTTTCTGGGTTTTTTAAATTTCAAGGGTGAAAGTTATGGAGAGATGGGAAAAATAAAGGGGGATTAAAAAAACTCATTTAAAAAGAATATTCAATTTTAAGACAATAAATTCATATAAGTGCAATGTCCAATCTCAACTTTGGAGAATTGGTGCAGAAACATACTTCCCTTCTTGAAGTAGAGATTTGATAGACTAAGGGTACAAAATGAGGCATATAATAACAGTTGATCAATGTGTTGGTTTGCTTTGCCTAAATGTACTTTGAAAGGAGGATTTAATAGGAGGTTAGTGAGAAGTATCAATAATGTTTTTAAAAGAATCAATAAACAGTTTTTAAATGTTCTTTTTCCTTTTACATTATTCCTGAACCACAGGCTATTTTGCTTATCTGTTTTTTAATGTATTTTGAAAATGAGAGCTTTTAAAAATTTAAAAATTCTATCACTAAGAGAAGTAGGAATGACTTATGATGAAATATTTCCTAGTCAAACTGTGGTTTCCTTAAGGAAATGAGAAACTACTGAAAAGTCAGTGAGCTTATTGATAATTACCCAAAGGAGCAGACACTGAACAATGGAATATACTGCTCATCAGTGATAACATTTAAAAAATCAAAGTACTTTTAGTTCTGTAAAGCTATTTACTTCTGCCTAGTTCAAGCTTATTTGTCAAAGTGCATGTTGTAACGACGCTCTACTCAGAAACATTTCTTGTTAGACAGGTTCCTTCCAGAAACAAGATTACAAAATGAAGCTGAAGATTGCAAAAGGAAAGAATATCACGTCATCAATGCTTTTTAAGGGTGTGTTTGGATCAGGAAAAGCCACAGATTACTGGAAGACTAATGAAAGAAAAAAACAGACAAAATTATATATACCTATCTATAAGAGCGCTTCCTATTTTAATTATTAGAACTTATAGGCAAGTTCTCTATAAACTATCAAGAACTACAGAAATGTGAAGAATTGGGGGGTTTTTTTGGTGCTTGGAAGGGGCATAATTAGTACTTACCCGCTTTGCCCTTCTCAGATTTGCTCCTTGACTTGCTTGTCCAGTCACTTTGTCAAGTCCTGTTGATTTTATCTGCACAATCGCAATGGCATTCATCTTCCCCTTTACACCTCTACTAGTTGAGGTCTTCATTACCACTTCACCTATTGTAATAGTCTCCTAACTGCTTCCTCTACCTCCTGTCTCTGTCTCTAATCCATTCTTTTGAATAATGCCTTCTATGTTTGAACTAGACTGGATTGCTACCTGTCCTCTGATATCATCTCGATTCTATGCATTTGTGTAGGCTGTCCCCTACGGCTGGATTGGCTTGCCTGTTCACTTTTATCTGCTGAAATATTTCTCTTCCTTTAAAGCCAACTCTCCCTTTATGAGGAACTGCCTTGTTTTTCTTTTTATATGTCCTCTGCTTTACCACAATATAGTAAATGCTTAATAAATGCCTTTAATAAGATATACAGGCACTGGGGTATAGAAATCCATCTTACCCTACTAGAAATGGGGGAGGGGGGAAATGGGGGAGGATTTAAGAGAGAACAGATTGGGAGAAGGGGTATTCAGTAGGCTTGCTATTTTGGGGTGAAGGTCAGGGAGAGACTGGGAGAAAAATTTGTAACTCAAAATCTTGTGGAAATGAATGTTGAAAACTAAAAATGAATAAATAATTTTATACTAAAAATTAAATCTTATAATTCTGTATGTAACTAAAAACGAGCATTATACAAAGCAAAAATAAATGCCTTTAATTCATTTGTTCATTCAACTTCTTCACAAAATATTGTTTCCCTGACCATTCCAGATGAGAGTGATCTTTCCCTCCTTACATTTTTCTAATATTTTTTTTGCATCCCTCCATTCCCCCTGCTACATTCTACCTGGCATAATATTTATTCTGTACTTATCATATCTCTTCTATTGGACTGTAAGTTCCTTCAGAGCAGGGTTAGGTTCCTTTTCATTTTTGTATCCTTAGCACCCAGGAAAGTGCCTTACACATGCACAGTAGGAACTTACTAAGTGTTTTCCTAAGTGTGTTGTTGTTTTTTTTTTTAATAGAATTGGATTTGTTGAATTGATGTGTAGTCCCAGTGCCCATACTTTTGTTTTTGTTTGTTTGTTATTTTTTTTAAATCTCTATGGGGGTCCTAGGGCTCAGGAAATAATTCACAGAGAAATACTAGTATAGCAATTTTTAGAGAACTAGGATCAAGAAGTTCATTACTCCTACTCTTTATCAGGAGTCACAATGAGAGACAGACAGACAGACAGACAGAAGAGAGAGACACAGAGAGATAGACAAAGAAAGAGTCACAGGAGAGTGGGTCAAGCCAATCTGGCTATCACTACTTCCTCCCCCAGGGTCCTCTGGTAGCCTTAAGTGGATTAGGAGTATCTAGGTTCTCCACCAATGGCTCCAGTCCCCATCAACAGTACTCCCCCAAGTTTAGGGGGATCTCCTGCCCCCCATTTCAGTTTAACCATTGATAGTCACATTAGCTTTGAGAAAGAAATATTTACTCCAAAAAGGTATAATCACAAATATACAAACTTACTCCCTCAACTTGGGGAGGCGGGGTATAAACACCCTTACCCCTTTTGTACCATCTTAGTCTCTGGGGAGAAGAGATTTGGTTCATAACTTAACTCAGTTCCTATAGAGCACAGTTCCATTTCCAAATGCAAAATTTCTCTGGAGCTTGAGTCCCAGGCACCCTTGGCTTCTTCTGGTCTCCACTGGGCTGGCACGCTATGCCGTCTCACCTGCAATCCTGGCTTCCAGGTCATCATGACTTGAACTCCTGTTCATATAGAGGTAACCTCTGGCACCTGAAATGAGTACAAATGACACAGAACAGAAACAAACACCCCCAGGTCCATTTCTTGGAGCCAAAAGAGGGAGAACAGGGGAAGGATGTCCTTTTCCTCTCGTTAGTTTAGTTCATGGCACCCATGCTGTGGGTGAACTGATATCTTCACTTTTTGGATATAGCAGATAAGAGTGATTAGAAAGAGATTGGAAGAAAAAAAGATAGCAGAAATGGGTGGAGGGAAAGAGGAGTGTGGGCTTAGTCTCACCAGTTTTAAAATTCAGGCAGCCAATTAAAAGAAGCTAACCCCACCCATATGGTAGGGGATGCAAAAGCCTCCATGGAAAGCAACCTGGACCTGTTCTAAAGGCCCCTCAAGGTTACTTCCATTTCACCCGAATTGGGCATACCTGGATAAACCCAGGTTATAGTGGGATAAAGGGCTGTTATCTTTAACATGTAAATGCTCTCATTTCATTTCTTCTTCCCCCATTTAGACTTCCCAGAGATATTTAAGGCCAGATTATGTATTATATAGAAACAGAACAAAGAAGGCATAGTGCCAGGGATGACCCAGAGTCATGTGCAAGTTCACCCATGGGATAGTTGAAGGTTCTTTTGCTGTTTACATTTACTGAAGGTAGTTTACACTCTCTGTATAGACTCGAAGCCATATTCCCAGGATCTGGCTACCATCATACAGAGATCAGGGTAACTGCTTTCCCCTTTTAATTCATGAGACCAAGACAAAGAATAAATGCCCCTCAATATCCATTCCTTTCCATGAACCTAGGGCATATGTAAGATTTCATTTCTAAACTGTGTAATTATAGCATGCTGAGTTTCTGAATATTTTGGGAAGTGAGCACGGTGTTGGAAGAGAAATATTTTAAAGATTTGAAGCTCAGCCAAATATAGATAGCAGATTTCATATTTTAATATTTTGATCAATTTTATTCCAAGATTAAATTTGGTATATGGCCCAGAGAAGAGTTAACTATCTATTAGGAATTGTGGTTCTTGAGCAGCCTATTTTTAAACTTGAGTGACTTTTAGTGTCTGCATGAGGATACTGAAGCCTATTAGCAATGGTCACTACAGTGTGTATCTGCCAAAAAGCAGCAGGGAAATCAAGGCTGATATCTCAAGTAGGGTACCACCTGGTGGATAAAATAAATATCACACTTAGATAACTTCATAATCAACTTCCTTGCTGGATAATTAACACAGTGACACACTGCTTTCCTACAGGCTTAAGGAAGTATGGTAGCTACAACTAAAGGGTTTCATGTGGGGACTTATGTCATACTTGCATGGAAGTTGCCTGGAGAAACATCACAGCATTCATTGCTAGTAACTCAGAGAAGCTCCAGTAACATGGAATTGCCAAGTATATCCTCTTTGTTGGTAGGAAGAGGTGTAGGGAGACATTTTATCATCCTCCTCATCATAAAGCAGTCCAAGGATATCCTTAAAATAATTTACTCTTCTCCATGCAATCTATTGTTTTAATTAATAATCATTTGTCAAATGACTATTGCAGGCAGTGCTGCACTTGGTACTGCACAAGAGACAAAATTAATATGACATGATCCTTGGAGCTTATAATAGAGGGTGTGATATATATGTAAATAACTGTGGTGAAAATTAATATGTGTAGTACAAACAATGCAATGTGTTATCTAAGGGGTGGGGAGGAATGGCATTAACTGAAAGGATGAGAAAGAATAGTGGCATAGGAAACACTTGAGTAAAGACACAGGTATGAAAGTAGAGTGTGTTAGGAAGGAATATGAATAGTTTAATTTGACTGGAGTAAAGAGCATACAGAGGGAAGTAGATAAGGGTAAATGAATGAATACCAAGCAAAGGAAGTACAAATTTGTTTGATGGGCTATAGGAAGCCATTAGAGGGTTTTGAGCTGAGGAGTGACATGCCTGTGTCTATGTATGAAGATGATTTCTAGTCATAATATGAAGTATGACTTGGAGTATGAGTGAAGAAGAGAGTGGAAGTAATTGAAATAGTATAGGAAGTTAGAGGAAGTAGCTTTAGCAAGGATTAGGCACATTTCTTCCTCTGAGGATAAAAAAAAAAAAGGTAACAGAGCAGATGATGTGGAGAATTTTGAAGGAGTAGAGGAAAGTTAATGTCAGATGACTTCAATTTTTTTTATTCATTTTATTATTTTATTTTAAAATATAATACATGTTTCAATTTAATTTTAATTAATTAATTAATTTTTAGACTTCAACATTCACTTCCATAAGATTTTTAGTTCTAAATTTTCTCCCCCTTTTTCCACTCCCTCCTTCCCAAGATGGCATGCAATCTGATATAGAGTCCACATATACATTCATATTAAACATATTTTCACATCAGACATGTTGTAAAGAAGAATTAGAACCAATGCAAAGAACTACGAGAAAGAAGAAACAAAAAAAGAGCAAATAGCATGCTTCAACCTCCATTCAGACTCCATAGTTCTTTTTCTGGAAGTAGATAGCATTTTCCATTATGGGTGTTTTGGAGTTGTCTTAGATCCTTGCATTGCTGAGAAGAGCTAAGCCTATCAAAGTTAGTCATTGTACAATGTGGCTGCTGCTATGTACAATGTTTTCCTGGTTCTGCTCACTTCATTTAGCATCAGTTCACATAAGTCTTTCCAGACTTTTCTGAAGTGTGTGTGATCATCATTTCTAATGGAACAATAGCATTCCATTACATTTATATACCACAATTTGTTCAGCCATTCCCCAATTGATGGGCATCCCCTTAATTTCCAATTCTTGACCACTATAGAGCTGCTATAAATATTTTTGTACATGTGGATCCTTTTCCATTTTTATGATCTCTTTGGGATACAAGTCTAAAAATGGTATTGCTGGGCCAAAGGGTATGCAGTTTTGTTGCCCTTTTTGCATAGCTCCAAATTGCTCTCCAGAATGGTTGGATTAGTTCACAATTCTTCCAACAATGCAGTAGTATTCCAATTTTTCCACACCTTCTCCAACATTTATCATTTTCCTATTTTGTCATGTTAGCCAATCTGATAGGTGTGATGTGGTACCTTAGAGTTGTTTTGATTTGCATTTCTCTAATCAATAGTGATTTAGAGCATTTTTTTTTAAAGCAATTAGGGTTAACTAACTTGCTCAAGGTTACACGGCCAGGTGTTTCTGAGTGGGTGCTAAGTGTCTGAGCCCAGTCTTGATCCCAGGTTATCCCAACTCTGGGGCTGGTGCTCTTTCTTGCTGTACTACCTGGCTGCCCCTACAGCATTTTTTCATATGATTAGAGACAGCTTTAACTTCTTCCTCTGAAAACTGCCTGTTCATATCCTTTAACCATTTATCAATTGGGAAATGATTTGCATTCTTATAAATTTGACTCTTTTCTCTATATATTTTAGAAATGAGGCCTTTATCAGAGACACTAGTTGTAAAAATTGTTTCCTAGCTTTCTGCTTCCCTTCTAATCTTGGTTGCTTTGGCTTTGTGCAAAATCTTTTCAATTTAGTGTAATCAAAATTACCCATTTTGCATTTCATAATATTCTCTCTTATTTGGTCATAAATTCTTCCATTTTCCATAAAGATGGCTTCAATCTTATCAGTGAACTAGCAGGTGCTATGTGTTTAGGGAAGAGAGGATTTGAGGAGAAAGTTTAAGGTTTTGGAACAGTTGCCACAGGAAACAAGACAGTCAATAAAACACTGTAGGTGAAGGAATGTGTCTATTATGAAATTCCTTCTTCCCTTCCACATAATAAGGTTTGAATTGGTTCTCTTTTCTAATTAGTTAAAATAAAAATTACACATTGTATGAACGAACTTTGTATGAATGGGTGGCCTAACCTATCTAAATGCAATTCTCTAAATGAATTAACTGTTCTTTTAGTTTTGAGTATAGACTAGTCCTGGGACACAGAGCAGTATACTCCACATGACTCAGGAATCCTTTAATACTCTAAGTTTGGTATGGTAGTATTTGGGGAGTAAATCAAAGGAGCATTCCCTCTGGGACCATTAGTCTCGATTCATATTCACAATAGTGGTTTTGAGCCCCTGAGGACTAACATCCCCTTTCCCTTACACAGTTATTTAAATATGGATTGAGCTCCAATCTAATGCATCATCTAGGACAAGAAACCATAAATCAAATATCAAAGCTTAAAAAAATTTCAGTAAGTAAAAATCCACCTTCTCCCCATTTCAAATAGCAAAACCTTTAATTAGGACAGAATAAACAAGTAAATGGTGTAAGAATGAATGAAAAATAATTCTTGCTGTGGTGAAGGGCTGAACTAAGCATTAGAATGCAAAAATAAAAGCAAAGAGAGTCTCTACCTTCAAGAAGCTTGCATTCAAATAAGAGGAGACAGTGCTTATAGAAATGGTGATAGTAGAAGGATATTTTTGGTTTGGAAAGTTGCTGAATTGGTGTATTCCCAGGTGTCCTTCCACTCCCTTTCCACCTTCCTTTTGTATGTTGTTCTCCCCACCCCCCATTATACTGCAAGCTCCTTGAAGCCAAGAATTGCCTTTTTTCCCTCTTATTTATCTGTTCAGCACTTAGCACAGTGACTGGAGCATAGTAGGCATTTAATAAATGCTTATTGAAATGAATTGAATTGAATTGGGGAGTGGAGTCATAGAGAAGTAGATCAACACATTCTTTCCAGAAGCAATGGCAATGTTGATTTGATTTTGGGGAATGAGGGAAAGGCAACTGGCAAAAAGATGGCTGAGGATTCAAGTAAAGTATAGCTGGCACCTGCCTGAAACAGCAGATCTCGGATCTCCTGAGGAACTTCTGAGTCAGACAAGTGTAGCCCCAGGGCATCCATCTTCAGGGCATGGTTTCTGGCCCTTGCTATATGGCAGCTGGTGAGAAAGGTTGCAGTCTTTCATAGATTCACCTGCGGCTGATGGGAGAAGGGATGATTCTTTGGTACTCGTAATCCTAGAACTGTGCCCAAACTGAAGCAACTCTCAAGCCTCCAGGTGTAGGCCAGTTTTAACTCGTTGCCATCTGGTGGGGTTGTTTTTCATTGCTTGGGCTTCTTCCTCAAAGAGTATTTTCACTCTTTATGAGCCTGTCTGGCTAGTATGCTTCAGATTAATCAATGCATTTCCAGTTCCATCAAGTCTCCAGCTACAGGCCTGGTGGACCACAAAAGGGTCCTTCATGTTAATGCCTTTTTTCCCTCCAAACTCAAATGCTACCCTTTCAGTGGAAAGTCCTTAAAGCTCCCCTGATAATTGGGGTATAGTGAGTCAGTTCCTTTAAACTCCTTCCGTGTCTTTATCAGCCCTCACCAGGGCTGAACAAATCACCATAAGGCTTCAATAAAACAATAAGGAGGCACTTGACTACCTTAGAGAATATAGGGTGGAGTTGGCCTTTGCCCAGCTTCTGTGCCCAGGAATGATTCTAAGGCTTTTCTGCTAGTGATATAATTACATGTAACTGAAACCTGAGAAAAGACTTTTTCCATAATTCCTATATATGATTAAATATCATCTTAAAAAACCTTTCAGGTAGAACATAGTTTCACAAATTCTTTAATTCTCTGATATAACATATATGCTTTTCAGTTAGTTGTATAAAGAATTATACCTATGGCAGAAAACTGACATAGAACATCTCTTGAATTTAGAGCATGCAACTTGGAACGCTTCATATTTCTCACTAAGAGAACTGAAACAGAATGCTTAAAGGAAAGAGTCCTGGGGGATTAAAAGTAATGGAATGGGGGAATATTAATTGATGACCTTACATTAAAAATATTTCCTCTTTTACTTTTCTTGGTTTGAATTTCACAGAAACTGAAATCTACTTTTTACTTTGGGAAAAAGTCTTTTTAAAAATATCAATCATCTTTTAGGTTGGTAGAACATTTGAATAAGGGGTTCAAAACATAGAGTTTTGGACTTTCAGTCAAGATTTGTTCAAATCTTCCCCACTAACCAACTAACTATGTGGCCCTGGGCAAGTCACTTAATCTCTATAGGCCTCAATTTTCCCATCTCTAAAATAGGGATAATAATAGCAATGAGCTGACAAGATTATGAGAATCAAGTGAGATAAAACATAAAGCACTTTACACAGCTTAAAGGGTTATATAAATATTAGCTGTTATTATTATGTAGCATACAAGGCAGGGGAAGCTAGGTGGTGCAGTAGATAGAGTGCCAGGCCTGAAGTCAGGAAGACTTGAGGTCAAATCTGGCCTCAGACACTAGCTGTGTGACCCTGGGCAAGTCACTTAACCCTTTTTTCCTCACTTATAAAATGAGCTAGAGAAGGAAATGGCAAACCACTCCAGTATCTCTGCCAAGAAAACCCCAAATAGGGTCATGAAGAGTCAGACATGACTGAAATGACTGAACAACAAATAAGAGTCACATTGTCAATGTAGAAAGTTAAAGTCCAACTTTTTCCCACATGATTTCATTGACTACATCATTCTCATTTCACTCAGTTAATCAATCAAAAAGAATGGATTTAGCACTTACTAGGTACCAGGTGTGTTGATCAGCCCTAAGAATACAAAGGAAATTAATCAGTCCCTAACTTCAAGAAGCTTATTTTCTAATAAGAGAGACGAGACATTCGTATATATGTATATATACACATATATATATACATATGTATGTATGTATGTATCAGAATATGCAAGATGAAAAACAGACCTTAAAGGGAATGCTACTAACATCTGGGTGGATCTGAAAAGGGGGGAGGAGGGAATGGAGGAAGAAGAGAGAGACAGAGACAGTGACAGAGACACAAAGGCAGAGAGAAAGGAGAGAGAGAGAGAGAGAGAGAACAAACATTTCTGTATACAAAATCAGACAGAAAATGAGGATTATATTTGTAACAGTGATAGGCTCTGTCTAATCAAGATTTATAGATCCTGAATCTTTATACTTTGGGTAGATTGTAGTCCTACCTTTGGTTGGGAAATCACTCCTTTTCCCCCTATCTATCAGAGGGCTCTGGGGGTAGAATTATATCTATCAAATACACTTCAGATATTTCTAGGGTATAATTCTTTTGGGGGGAAGATTCAAAATAAAAGTATTTTTTTCTGGTCATTTGGGGTAGGTAGTAGTTATGCCCAAGAAAGGAGTTTCACAGTTTACTTAATCTTGGCATGCTTAACTTCTCCTCCCACCATATCCTCATAATACAAAAGACAATCAGAGATAGTGAGCAAACATTGATCAAAGCAAGAAGTAAAACTGTAATCAGGGAAGTCATATAGATTAGTTTTGGTGATAGAACACATAAGACTCAGAATCTGGAGCCTGGAGTAAGATGAAATCTCAGCTTAACTGGGGAAAGAAAGATTGCATCCTATGAATCCATTCTTAGCAGTCTCCAGAGTTGCAGGCACTAGGAATTTGCTGTCATTTTGGGGTGTCAGCTTTTCCGCATGTGCGTAAGGGTCTTCCATTTGCCATTTAAAGCCCCATCTTTTCTCTCTTCCTTCATTTCTCTCTCTACTTCTCTTCCTCACATCCCCCTACAATGTTACAGGGTTGTTCTGAAGGTACACCAAGCTTGCCTAGGGGTGGGACTTCATTTGTAAAACTGTGAATCTCTGTCATACAATTGAGCTGAGTTTTAAAGGAAGCCAGGGATTCTAAAAGGGGGAGAGTATTTGAAGCATGGGAAATAGGAAGTGCAAAAGTTTACATATGGGAGAGGAGAGTCATGGGTGAAGAAGAGCAAGCAGGTCATTTGGCTAGTTTACAGACTCTAAGGAGGGGAGTGAAGGGGGCAGCTAGGAGGCACAGGGAATAGAGCACCAGCCCTGGAGTCAGAAGGACTTGAGTTCAAATGCGGCCTCAGACACTTAACACACACAAAAAAACTAGCCATGTGACCTTGGCCAACTCACTTAACCCCAATTGCCCTGCCTTCCCCCCTCCAAAAAAAAAAAAGGAGGGGAGTAAAGTCTGAGAAGACTAGAAAGGTAGAGAGGGGCCAGGTAATGATGAGCTTTAAAAGCCAAATGCAGCATTTTACATTTGATCTTTGATGTAAGACAGAACATAATAATTTACTAAGTAGGAATGGTGACATGGACAAACCTAAACTTTAAATAAAAATGGCTTTGGCAGCTGTGTGTCAAATTTCTGGGAGGAAATGGACAAAAGTAGCACAAAGTGGGTAGGAAGAGATGAGCTGTGATCTGTATTATTGGAGGGAATGCCCACATCGATGAGATAACAGGTTCATTTGAATAATTGAGAGTACATAAAAAAAAAAGACAGTTTTGGGTAAGGGGGAGTGGTATGTCAGAGCTGTTTGTTCTTGCTATATACCTTTGAAGTAAATATTTCTTTGTAAAAGTTAATTTGACTGTTAAGTGGCTAAATGGAATTCAGGTGATTGAACTTCTAACATTGGGGGGAGAAATCAGTGAGGGCTTGAGCCAGTAGCAGAAACAAGAGACCCTCTTCCCAATTTTCTTAGGGTAGGAGCAAAGAACCTTGAGAGAGGGCTGAAATATGGGGGTGGGGGGAAGAATCTCATGTTACATATGTCGCCAGATCTTTTCCATTTTTTGCATGCTTCCTCCTTGCTGTTTCTTCTTTTAAATGTTCTCTGACTAATTTGGTTTGATTGAGTCTCCAGCCAAGATTTCTGCGCATTTGTTTTACTTTTCATTTTTCATTGCCTTTCAATATTAAAAATGCATAGATATATTTTTTTGATAAAACAGACATATCCCAAATAACTGCTTCCAGCTGTATTCCTCCTAAACAGTCAAGCAATTTCACTTTCTAGTGCCTCATTGTTTTATGAAGAAAAACTACTTATAAATCTCCCACCTTCCTCCTCAGTAAGACTTTGTAAATGAGTTTGTAGTCTGTACTGGTGTTACTCTTTGCTACCATGTCTTACCATTTAGGAAGAAACTTAAGTGTTTTGCAGCCTGAAGACATTACTAGGCTCTTTTGAACTTCTTATTTTGTCAGTTGCTTTACTTCAGTTAAATTTCCATAGGAAATGGTGATATCTCTCATTGTTCATTTTCTAATTTCTTATGTCAATTTCTTTTTTCAGATATATCAGATTGAGCTATTTATATATATATATATATATATATATATATATATATATATATATACATATATTTGAATATTTGATTTTAAAACTTTCAATTCCAGATTCATTCCCTTTCCCCCCTGCCACCCACCCCCACTGGGGAGACAAGCAGTTCAGTATAGGTTGTACATGTGTGGCTAATGCAAAACAATAACATAATAGATGTATTGTAAAAGACTGACTATATTTCCCTCCCTCCTATCCCACTTCCCACTTGTTCTATTCTCTACTTTGATCCTGTCCCTTTTCAAAAGTGGGTGCTTCCAACTTCCCTCCCCCCCAGCCTGCCCTCCCTTCCATCATCCCCCCTCTCATCCCCTGCCCCACTATTCTCCTGTAGGGTGAGATACCCTATTTAGTGTGTATGTCATTCCCTCCCCGAGCCAAATTCAATGAGAATAAGGCTCACCCATTCCCTTTTGCCTTCCTATTCTTCCCCTCTATTGTAACATGCTCTGGCAAGCTGGACACACACCCCAGGACCTCCACCCTAGACTGCAATCCAGATCCAAGCAGGTTAAAGCAAGAGCGATTACCCTATGAATGGTCACTTGGTCCCCCTACACTCTGCAGGCCAGGGGCTGAAGCCCCCACGTGGCGCTGGCAGGCTGTGCCAGCATCTCAGCGGTTTCTCGCCCCAGGGGTAAAAGCCACACACTCCCACTTACTGGGTCCCAAAGTCCAGACTGCACTGGCCTCCCACCTTGTCCTTCGCATCTATGTATTGATAAATCTGGAAACAGCAACAGCTGCTGCTGATCTGGACTCCCTCTGGCTGGCCAGGAGCTGAAGCCGCCACGTGGCACTGGCTGGCTGTGCCAGCGTCTCAGCGGTTTCTCGCCCCTGGGGTGAAAGCCACGCACTCCCACTTACTGGTCCCAAAGTCTAGACTGCACTGGCCTCTCACCTTGTCCTTCGCATCTATGTGTTGATAAATCTGGAAACAGCCACAGCTCCTGCTGATCTGAAGTCTCTCTGGCAGGTGGCTGGTCAGGCCCGCCCTGGCGCTAAAGCCTCGGTGTGGTGCTGGGCTCGGCTCCCAGAGCGTTGTGCTGGCCGATTCCTGCCAGCCTGCCGGGCTGTTCTCAGCGGGAGGTTAGCTTCTCTGTGTCATTTTGTGGGTTCTGCAGCTCCAAAGTTTGTTTAGAGTCCCCTTTTTACATGGATTGGGGAGGGTGGAAGCCAGGGAGAGTCGTGCTTCTACTCCGCCATCTTGGCTCTGCCCCCAGATTGAGCTATTTTAATTACATGCTGTTTACCTTTTTTTTTTTTTCAATTTTGGTGTTGACTTTGATCTCTTTGAGCCAACAAATCAGTGATCTGACTCTGCACAGACAGCTGATTCAGAAAAGTCTACCACATCAATAACTAGTCGTTTCCTGTCTGTTGAGACATAATTAATTTCATTTTTTGGTAATGTTTTTCAGAGTTTCATTAATTCATTATATAGTCTCTTAAATAATATCCATAATAATTCAAAAGAGTTCAGCTTAAAAAACTGTGTGGATGAAGAATGCCTATTGTCTCAATTATGATCTACAATTGAATGGGCAAATCCATCCAAAACTGCTCTGTATGTATGTTTGGGACAGATTCCATACATGGACAATAACCTGGGCCCAAAGTTCAACAAGAGTAGACTAGTGGGAAATTGTGAGAAATTGTGCCATGTTTTCAATGACCCCTAAAACAAAAGTCCTTTTTCCTAACACCACTATTCATTCTTTCAGTGCATGTTATGTCTCAGTCATGGAATACTGTAGTCTCAGTAGAGTATATATCTGTCTAATTGAATTAAATCCAATTAGAGATGTGAGTCATTCAGCAAAAGAGAGGAACATGTTAAATGTGAGTAGCCTACAACATAAGATAAAAAATAGTAATAAGTGTAATAGAAGCAGCATAAAGGATGATATCAGATTGGTGTATGACTGAAAAAAGATGGGCTGGTCATTCATTGAGAGGGGCAGCTCATCAATTAGTACTAATGTGATATCTTATATATATCACTTTGATTTTTTTCTGCTTAATTTTATGTTTATTTTTAGTTTACAACATTCATTTCCACAATATTTTGAGTTACAAATTTTCTCCCTCTCTTTCCCCTACCCACCACCCCAAAACAGTGATCCCACCGAATATCCCCTCCCCCAATCTGCTTTCTCCTATATCCTCCCCCCATCCCCCTTCCAACTTTCTAGTAGGGCAAGATGGATCTCCATACCCCAGTGCTTGTATATCTTATTTCCCAGTTGCATGTAAAATAATAATAATTTTTAAAAACATTTTATTTCAAAACTTTGAATTCCAGACTCTTTACCTTCTTCCCTTGTCACCTACCCTTACTGGGAAGATAAGCAATTCAATATAGGTTATGCATGTGTAGTTACACAAAACATTTCCATAATGGGTATATTGTGAAAGACTGACTATATTTCCCTCCATCCTATCTTGCCCCCCACTTATTCTATTTTCTACTTTAACCCTGTCCCTTTTCAAAAGTGTGACCTCCTAACTCCCCTCCCCTCCAATCTGCCCTCCCTTCTATCGTCCTCCCTCTTCTCCCCTTATCCCCTACTTTCCTGTAGGATAAGATACCCAATATAGGGTGTATGTTAGTCCCTCCTTAAGCCAAATTCAATGAGAGTAAGGTTGACCCATTCCCTTTTGCCTTCTGGTTCTTCTCCTCCATTGTAACAGTTTTCCCTTGCCTCTTTTTTTTTTTTTTGCTTTTTGGAGGGCAATTGGGGTTAAGTGACTTGCCCAAGGTCACACAGCTAGTTTTTGTGTTAAGTTTCTGAGGCCGGATTTGAACTCAGGTCCTCCTGACTCCAGGGCCAGTGCTCTATTCACTGTGCTACCTAGCCGCCCTCCTTTGCCTCTTTTATATGAGATAATTTGCCCTATTCTGTATCTCCCCATCTCCTCTCATTATGTTCTTCTCTCATCTCTTAGTTTTATTTTTTAGATGTCACCCCTTCCTATTCAATTGATCCCGTGCCCTCTATGTATACATGTACACATATATACACACACTCACATATGTATTCATACATACATATACCCTCCTATATAGACATATAAATGTATGTATACATATATTTACATTTATATTCCCTTCAACTATCTTCATATGGAGAAAAGTTTCATAAGTTACAATCATCATTTTTCCATGCAGGAATGTAAATAGTTCAACTTTGATAAATTCCTTATGATTTCTTTTCCCTGTTTACCTTCTCATGCTTCTCTTGCTTCTTGTATCTGAATGTCAAATTTTCTATTCAACTCTGGTTTTTTCATCAAGAATGCTTGAAAGTCCTCTATTTCATTGAATGACCATGTTTTCCCCTGAAACTTTATACTCAGTTTTGCTGGGTAGGTGATTCTTGGTTTTAATCCCAGCTCCTTTGACCTCCAGAATATCATGTTTCAAGCCCTTCAATCCCTTAATGTAGAAGCTGCTAGATCTTGTGTTATCCTGTGTTTCCACAATACTCAAATTGTTTCTTCTTGGCTGCTTGTAATATTTTCTCCTTGATCTGGGAACTCTGGAACCTGGCTATAATATTCCTAGGAGTTTTCTTTTGGGGATCTTTTTCAAGAGGTGATTGGTGAATTCTTTCAATTTCTATTTTGCCTTCTGGTTCTAAAACATCAGGGTAATTTTCTTTGAGAATTTCTTGAAGGATGATTTCTAGGTTCTTTTTTTGCTCATGGCTTTCAGGTAGTCCAATAATTTTTAAATTACCTCTCCTGGATCTATTTTCCAGGTCAGTGGTTTTTCCAATGAGATATTTCACATTGCCTTCTATTTTTTCATTTGTTTGGATCTGTTTAATAGTATCTTGATTTCTCATAAAGTCATTAGCTTCCATTTGCTCCAATTTAGTTCTGAAGGAATTATTCTCTTCAGTGAGCTTTTGAGATTCTTTTTCCATCTGGCAAATTTGGCTTTTTAAGGCATTCTTATCCTCATTGGCTTTTTGGACCTCTTTTGCCATTTGAGTTAGTCTATTTTTTAAGGTGTTATTTTCTTCAGTCAGGTTGTTGACTCTCTTTTCATGATTTTCTTGCATCATTCTCATTTCTCTTCCCAATTTTTCTTCCACTTCTCTTACTTGAGTTTCAAAATCCTTCTTGAGCTCCTCCATGGCCTATAACCAATTCATATTTTTCTTTTTTTTTTTGGGAGGGCAATTGGGGTTAAGTTATTTGCCCAGGGTCCCATGGCTAGTTTTTTGTGTTAGTCTGAGGCCGGATTTGAACTCAGGTCGTCCTGACTCCAGGGCTGGTGCTCTATTTACTGAGCCACCTAGCCGCCCAACCAATTCATATTTTTCTTGGAAGCTTTTGATGCAGGAGTTCTGACTTCATTGTCTTCCTCCCATTCCACACTTTGATCCTTTTTGTCCCCAAAAAAGGAATCTAAGGTTTGATTGCTGTGCTAGCTTTGCTTCCTTAGCTTGCTCATGTTGCCATTCAATTACTTGACTTTTGAACTCTTTGCCACAGTAGAATTCTGCTTCTAGAGAGGAGAGATTTGTCCCAAATAACTGGGGGTTTTGCAGCTGCTGGAGGTATTAGTTGGGTGCCCACTCTGCAGCCCCCACAAGCTCTGGTCCACTGGCCACACACCCCAGGACCTCTACCCAAGACAGTGATCCAGATCTAAGCAGGTTAAAGCAAGAGCGATTACCCTATGAATGGTCACTTGGTCCCCCTACAATTTGCAGGCCAGGAGCTTTGAAGGCACCTCTGCCACTTCTCACCCCAGGAACAGGGGCCAGACTGCGATCTTCCATCCCCCCCTCTCAGCATCCCCCTCCCCCTAGTAACAACAGAGCTCCACACTGACCTTTTACTTTGTCTTTGGCATTTATGGATTAATAAGTCTGGAAACTGCCATAGCTGCTTGTGATTCATTCTCCTGAAATCTGCTCTAGCTGCTGCTGGTTGGGGCTACCCTGGGGCTAATACCTCAGGTTCATGTGGGGCTGGGCTCAGCTCCCAGCATGCTTCGATGGAACCTTCCTATAGGACTGCTGGGCTGCCTTCAGCAGGAGATTTGTTTCTCTCTGTCATTTTGTGGGTTCTGTAGCTGTAAAATTTGTTTAGAGTCATATTTTATTGGTATTTGAGGTGGTTATAGGGGGAGCTCATGGAGTTTTCCTGCTTCTATGCCACCATCTTGGCCATAATGATGTGATATCAAGAGATGTAGAGAAAGACACCCCCTTTTACACCCCTTTAGTATTTTGGTGGGTCCCTAATGGAAGGTTTATGGGATAACATGGGCAAAACTAGAAAAGCATATGCAGGCATGGATACAAAGAAATCTATATTACAGGAGCATAGGAGGAAGTACCCACATGGATGAGATTAAAGATCCATTAAAGTATCAAACTATTCAGTGTTTTCAGTGTCTAGCATCTTTCATTTTCTGAAGAAAATATGATATACAGCATGTCTCCAGAATCTTAGCACATTAAATTATATATTAAAACTTAAAGCTGTAACAGTAAAACCTTTAAGATACTATGTATAAGTGGGACACTTTTGTATAATCTAGTTTAGTATAGTCTATATGACCTTTTTTGTTTTCTTATTTTGCAGAGGCTTATTTTCCAATGTGTTTTTGTTCTCCCCTATATTCACCTTTAGATTGAAGTCATGAAGTATTAAAGTATATCTTAATGCTATTTGAAGAACCTTACTGAATTTTTTATAGAACTGATTTCTTTATCTTCTGCAACAGATGAACCAACATTCATTAGTCACAAGTAATTTCAAGGTGGTTGTTTTGCTTATGATTTTCATGAAGCCCTGTAATGTTCCATTAAATGTCCCATGAAATGCCCTTTGTTTTTCATACATTTTTTGTGCATGATAAAAACAATTCTGACAACTCACAAAGAATTAAAGAATTACAATTCCTTTATCTAAGGGGAGCCTATAAGACAGCCTTCAGTTGAGCTACGACTTCCTCCAGTAGTCAACTCATTGGTTTTTATACAAGGTAAATTGCAATTGTGAGCTGGGTTACCAGTCAAATCAATAATCAAAACTATCTTAAAACTTTTAAAATGCTCAAAAGTTTCTAAAAAGTTGGATTTTTAGCATCTTATGAACCTCTCTTGCCATCCTACCACTGTCACTGCAGAAGCGGATGGGGGATGTATAGAAATGGAGGCCATGAAGTGTTTGTATGCATATATATACACACATACATATATACATATGTGTATATACTTATCTACATACATATATATTATAAACAGAGAGATAATTCTCACCATAAGTAACCCATTCTGGAGATCTCCTCCCCTGGGGAGATCCACATGGCCCTGCCCCCTCTGGGGCTCTATGCTCCCCACAGCCCAAGTTTCAGTGCCTGGGGTGCTGCCACCCCTTCTGCCCAAGCCCAAAGTGTGTGTGTGGGGGGGCTTCCCTCCCATAACACAATAGAATTTGCATAATCTGAATTTAAAGAAATCAAGATTTGTATACATGTGTCTAAAGATATAGATATATTCACACACGTGCCTATATGTGTGTCTATATCTATATACTTTTTTTCATTGCGATGGCCGACTTCATGATAAAGTGACTCACTTTGGCAGTGAGATTCCTCCTACATCAAAATGAGAAAAAAAAACCCAACAACCAACAACTGCTCATAGTTCTGTAGTACATTTTTATATTTGGGGAGAAAAGAAGATCTATATGAGAATGTGGAAAAACCTAGTCCACACCTTTCATTTAATTTACACCTAAATGGGTCTGTAACTCATTCCTACAACTTCAATCCTTCCTCCTCCGATTCTCCACAGATCCTGACCTCTAGTAGCAGAAACAATCGCGTAAACACATGAATTTATCACGTTTTATTGAGTATTTCCCTTTCACCTTTAATTTTTCTTCTGGAGTTGGATATTGTCCTGCTTCTCCAGATCAACTTGTGTATAGAACTACAAATGCAGTTATGAAAGAAAACAAACATCTTTATCACTGCAAAAAAAAGGTTCCTTATACACAAATTAGTTATGTTCTTATTCTTGCTAGACCTACTGTTGTCACTTTATTAAGGATCTTCAGTTGAACTGTCTGCTCTTTTATCTTTCCAAAATATTTAATAGCTTATCTTCTTAGGTTAATTTTGGGCTCTCAGGGAAAAAGATCCCCAATAAAGCTGCTACCTGAGCTGCAGAAACTGGAAACTTGGGGCAAAAAAAAAGTTCTACACTTTCTAAATGTAATTGTCAACCAATTCTCTAAGCAAATTAAAATGTAGGCTTTATTCTGTTTATCCATTTGAGATGTGTGAAATTCAGGCATACTTGTAACATGCAAGTGTATTTTCCTTTTCCACAGGCCTGTTAATCTGACCAAAGTGTTTTCCTAGACAATTATGTGAGTTGAGAAAATTACCACATTTAGAACAAAACCCAACCTTAGAGATTATTTAGTCTAGTTCTTTTTCTTTTTTTTTTTTTTTTAGTGTCTGGGAAATGTGAGATAAATCATTTATCCCTAACTCACAGAAAGGAATGCTAAGTGTAATGGTAATGGAATTTGAATTTGAAGATCCCTTTATATTGGCAAAGGTAACAGGTACTTAGACCTTAGTAATTAATCAAGCCTATGTTAAAGAAACAGAAGGTATGAGCCCCTGTTGCTGACGTAACAGGAAGGGGTGAAACAGGAACTAGCTGAAACAGGAAGGAGCTAATGCTGTGTGTGTGTGTGTGTGTGTGCGCACGCGCATGTGTGTGTGCACGTGTGCGTGCACGTGAGTGTAAGGAGAAGCCCCTGCTGGGTCAGATAGATCTTCTTGGATCCAGGTTCTGGAGGCTGAGGAAGAGAGGCCCAGGCTGGAGAGAATGATTTTTATTTTGAGAACCTGTATGAAGTGATTTTGATTCTGGGAACCAGCTGAAACTTCTGCTCAGTCCCAGGGCCAGCTGGAGCTGCTGAGGATTTCTGAGGACAAGCCAGAGCTGCAGAGGACTGAGGAAGCATGACTGTGGTGTCAGTATTTTGTCTGTTTGTGGCTTTGTTAAGCCTTGATCTTGGGAACAGAGACTATGAAGGACTTAAGGTGGACTGGACACCGTGAACTTCAGTGTGGAATAGGGACTACATGGAGAGCTGGACAAAGAGCTGGGAGCTGTCTGCCTTTGAACCCAGGTGACAGTTTGGTGAATCCAGGTAGGAGCTGGGACCATAGAAGGGGATCCATGGAATCTGAGAGCCTACCTCAGGTCAAGATGAAGAGATCTCTTTGTGGATACTGAGTAGTGACTAACTGAAGTTGTAACTTACTTATGACCTTGAAATTGTAATTTATTTGTGACTGAGGGGTAGATTGCTTGTATATTTTACACTACCCCTTAAGAGAGTGCTGAGTAGTGACTGATATTGTAACTTAGTGTGCCCCATGAGGGGAGAACTTTGACTTTTGTATTTTGTGACCCTTAAGGAAGCAAGCCTTGATTAATGATTGAATGACTGAATTACTAAGTGATTGATTGACTAAATGATTATACTTTGTTCAAAACCATGTGACCACTGTGCTGAAAACTATGTGGCCATCTCTGTGATAAATTGTTGTGAAAGCTGTATTTTTTTATCTGTGATAAGTTGTAACATTGTGAATGCTGTACCTTGATTTATTGTGAATGCTTTGCTCTGATTTGTTATTGAATAAATAGAGTGTTCACTGTAGTATGTAATCAGAACCTTGAAAGCTGTTCACAGCAGCAGTCCTCTGGAAAGCTGCTTGTGCTTATACACTAAGTCACAGAAAGAATAAGTGAACATTAACAGAATAATTAGAATAGCATTCTATAACAAAGTACACTTATGTTTACAATCAGTTAAGAGGCTAGTTATTTTTTTTAAGAAGCCTCATCAGAACATAAAGTATAATACTGCTAATTAGGTACCTCCCATTTTACCTTGGCCCTAGACACTATCTAATCAAACTGGCCAAGCTCCATCTCTCTCCTCTGGCCTCTCTCCTGCTAGTGGCTGAACTCTCTGAAATGGAAGTTTCCTCTGCTATTCAGCCACAGACACTCTAGTGAAGATCACTTCACCCTTGGATACAGCTGTCCCAACCACATGCCTCCAGACCTTTCCACACTCATAAGGTTTTTTAGGTCAAGAATTTTTAACTTTTTTCTGTAATGGACCCCTTTGGCATCTGTTGAAGTCTATGGACATTCTTCTTAGAATAATGCTTTAGATGCATAAAATGAAATACATAGTATTACAAAGGAAACTGAGAATATTGAAATACAGTTATCAAGATATTTTTTTAAAGTACATGTGCCCACAGATTAAGAACTTTTGATTCTAGTTCACTCTTTTCATTTTATACATGAGGAAACTAAGACCCAAAGAGGTTGAATTCCTTGCCCAGAAGTAATTGCCACAAAGTGGGTAAGTATAAACTTTAAATAAAACATATGAATAGTTCTTCCCTGCAGTGGACATTAGCTCATATTCTTTAGATATAATAACTACCCCTATGACATGCAAAACATAACATTGTAAATAACAGAGAATTTCTTTTTCTAATTTGTGAATGAGGATTTTCACATGAAAGAAAGAACAGACTCATTAATGACAAAAGAAATGGTTTAAAGCAACTTTGACTCAAAATGGTTACAAAGAGCCTGGTGGCATGTAAATTGGCCCAATGTTTCTAGAGAAAAACAAGTCATATTGGTAGAGTCATGGAATACCTCATATTCTTTGGCCTTGTAATTCAACAAATACTTCAACTCTTTAAGGATCCGATATAGCTACTCTTTCCACCTATAGGAATGGAACTCTTGACAAACAAAATTGATCAGCCAGTGGTCTACTAGTTATGGACCTCTTGGCTCTTACCTTAGATGTCATGTACAGTCCATTGCCTCGTCCATCACCCAATTCTTTCCAATTTATAAGAACCTGACACAGTTAATTCTATGCTATCATAGCTTCAGAAGACATCATACCGTGATGAGACATAAAAGTACTACTTTAATGAAGGAAATAATCTAAAGAAAATAAATATAATTTATATAAAGATGTTTATAGCAATTCTATTTGTAAGAATAAAACATCAGAAAACAACCCAACTATTTTATATTAAGACGAGATATGCAAACAATCATATATTAATACTATAGAATATTATGTAGCTATTTAAAAGGACAAGTATGTAAATAATGTCAATATACAGAAAGATAAATAAAATGTTAAGTAAAAAGGCAGAATTGTAAACACTAATTACAACTATGTAAAACTACATGTAGTGACATAAACAAAGTTTGGAACAGAATATAGAGTGGTATAAATAGAGTTTACTTTTCATCAAATTTTCGTACAAATTGTGTTCATAAAAATACATATGTACAAAAAGGGGAAGGGAGAGAAAATTGAATATCTATCTCAAATTATAGTCTCAAGTTAGTAATAGTCCAGTTACTGAGAAGGGATCTTAGATTTAGAGCTGGAAGAACCTTCACCTAGTTCTACACCCTTATTTTATGTATAAGGAAACTGGGCTCCAGAGATGTTAAGAACCTTGCTCAGTATCACACAAGCAGAAAGTAGCAGATCTGGGATTTGAAACTAGGGAAACAGTAATGACTATGGAGATGATGGGATTCAAAATCCTCGGTTTCCCCTAAGATTAATCATTAAAATAACACAGAGGTCTCAGCCACAAAGCTAAAAAACAAAACAAACAACCAGTTAAAGGAGCTATAAATAAATACTCTACTTCATCTTTTTATCCTCTTTTTATCAGAGTTTTCCCAAGAATCTATTCATTGGAGAACTGAATGACTTACCATTGACCTGGTTTGAGAAGGAGCAGCAGAAAGATATTAGGTTGACTGGAAAGGGGGCAGGACAGATGGTTAATGTGGGTTGGTTCAATGTTACTGGAGTACAATTTCCACCATTATGGTGATTTTGGTCACTGGTAAAAGTTTTATACTTCAACTCATAAAAAGGCTGGGAAGAGAAAAGATATCCTCATGTGAAATAATTTCAGTTTTCAACATGTTTTCCCTGACAACTTCTAGGCACAGAGTCTAACTCAGTAAATTTTAGTTTATAATAATAGATAAAATCATATGGGGCTGAGGCTTAAAAGGATGTGACACAAAAAATATAAGGAAAAACTACAATTAGTACTTAAAAAGACTTGTGACAAAAGGTTAGTAAATAGTACTACTTTAAAATACCCTAAATTCCTAAATGTTTGCTTTGCACAGATAGTTCTAAATTCCACTGGAGAGAAGTAGAATAAGATAAATTAATAAAATCTGACAGATGGCAAGTACTCAAGAGATCATTTAGGTCTTTATTGTCCTCATTAATTCCTTATAGTAGATAATATTTTGCCTTTTATAGCTATGATTTTCATATATTATAGAACCCCTTATTTTACAGATGAGGATACTGAAACTAAGAGAGGTAAAGTAACTTGGCCAATGTTACTTAGACACTGAGGTGGCAGAGCAGGATCTAATCCCTCAGGTGTCCTCACTTCTAGGCTAGGGCTCTTTTCACCCTAGAAATAGGGCTAAAAGGAAGAATTAGCTGTGGCGAATTGCTAATCCTAAACCATTCTTGAATTAGTGTATTTCGTTCTGAATGTCTTTCTGGCCCTTTTCACCTATCTTTGTCAAACAGAATCAGTACAAAGAGATCCTGAACAAAATTTTTAGTAGGTTTTACAGGACAGAGAAGAGACTTTTAAAAAACAGCCCAGAAAGGTGTGGGAATTCGAGGCCTTCTTAAAGTACTGAGATCTACCTAGTAGTTATTTTTAATAAGGAGTACTAATAAATCTGAAGGAAAGTGAGCTGGCTTAGTACTCATGTACAAACAACAGTGAATAGTAATGTTCTACTCTTGTATGTGCCAGGATATTCATGTGTGCATAAAATTAACACATTAAAAAGTGAACTTTATGTTAGTTAATATATATAGATGTCTAAAAACATGGGTGCTATAATCGAAGTGCTTTGTACCTATTCAATCTTCAGTGCTTAAAAATATTTGAAAACTGTTCCCAAAGTGTTCTCTAACAGAATAGAAGCAAGGAACTAATGAATGTTAATACAACACAATAATAAAGATTAGGCCGGGAGGTTGTCTAGGTTGTGATCTTAAAAAAAAAAAAAATTCATCAAAGGAGAAAAACAAGTAATTTTACATTTTCTCTCTGTTTCCAAGAGAATTAAATTCTTAAGGACCAGGTCCCAGGAGGATTCCAGCATCTAGTTATGTGAGGAAGTAATTTATTTTTCCAGTTCTATTGGAATCAGCCTATTTGACCATGATCAAATGACTAAGAAACCTCATAATTTTAGCGGACCCATAATTGGACTTCCTTTCCCCTGCTGAGAAAAAAGCTTATAACACTAACTATCCAGGGATAAGAATGTTTTCCTATCTCTATGAAAGCATTTTGGATACACTAAACACAGAGCTAATGAGAATTAGTATTATAGCAATACTAATTGCTGATGAAAACTTTGGCAGCATAAATTATCTTTTAGAGAGGAGGTGGAACCAACATCTTAGCCCAACTTTTCTTCTTCTTCTTCTTCTTCTTCTTCTTCTTCTTCTTCTTCTTCTTCTTCTTCTTCTTCTTCTTCTTCTTCTTCTGCTGCTGCTGCTGCTGCTGCTGCTGCTGCTGCTGCTGCTGCTGCTGTTGCTGCTGCTGCTTCTCTTTGAGAGATACAAAGATGACCAACAACCATTCCTGAGGCCCGGGTGAGGAAGGTCCAACTCATTTTTGTTCTGAAACCTATAAAAGTCTTGCTCAAAATGTGTTCATTTAGCATCTTCTAGTCACAGTCATTTGGTGGTGATGGGGGCCCAGGGGTTCCTGGCACATTCCTCTCATTCGAGGCATCGGCAGCAGCAGCAGCAAAGTGTCCGACAAGGGTTCTTCTTCTTGTACTCCACGGCTTTCTTCACGTGAGCTTTTGCCTCACCCGTGTAGCTCTGGATCTTTTCCACGTTCAACTCTATGACATCCAGCGTGTCCCCCTGCTCTTCCACAAGCAAAGCCATCTGGAGGAAAAGTTCATGCACCTCCCGGATCCGGCTCTCCAATTTCACCAGTTCCTTGTGCCGGCTCTCGATCTCGTTCAGGGCGGACCGGGCCCCTTTCACATCGGCCAGGAGGTTCTCAGAGAAAACATCCCACTTGCCTTGCTCGCACATCTCTTCTATCTGAGCCCTGGAGACCTCTTTGCCCATGATCTCCAGCTGCCGCTGAATACGGATCTTGCAGTTCTCCCTCTGGTTCATCTCTGCTTGGTTGTAGTCGTGCATAGCCTCCTGGAAAGCCCGAGTGAGCGCGTTGTACTGGGCCTTGGAGATCCGGGCCATGGCGGAATTGGCCCCGTGCTTCTCCTCGGCTGTCTCGCTGAAAACCTTCATGCTCTGGAGCTTCTTATGGATGGCCTCTCCCCGGGTTTTGATGTCCTTAGCAATGGAGTTGGTGTCCCGCTTAATGCTGCTGAGGCGGCGCATGGAAGTGAGGAAGCGGACGTTCTGCTTGCCCAGACGCTTGACGTCCACCGTCAGCAGATGATTCTCTGTCTGGATGTCTTGGATGTCTTTGTACAAAGATTCCAGGATGTAGTCTGTCTCAAATATAATATTCTCCTGGTCGAAGTTCTCTTCATCCTCTCCTTCAGGAAACTGTTGGTCATACTGCCTGGATAATTCTAGCAACTCCGGCAGCCGGTCTTTCATCTTGCCTGCAAAGAGATGGAATGCAGAATGGGATGAGTTCAACATTTTCATATTTTGAAGAGTTCTGCCAGTGACCATGAAATTCTTGGAGCGACATAACAATGTATTGTTATAATAATGTAATATATTATTATGCTGTAATAAATATTATTATTGTTTTAATTCCTACACATATAGTGCTTGAAAGTTTCCAAAGCACTTTCTTCATACAACCCTATGAAGTAGTAGCACCTGTATTATTAATCCCATTTTTAATATGAGGAAAGTGGGGCTTTGAGTGATGGTTTATTCATGGTCCCACAGCTAGTGTGTGAGATAGCAAAGGAACATAGGTGTCCTCATTCCTGAGGACAGTTTCCAGGCAGTTAGGTGGCACAGTGGATAGAGTGCTGGAAGTAGTAATCAAGGAAATTGGAGTTTGAATCCTGTCTCAGACACTTACCAGCTATGTGACTGTGGGCAATTCACATAACCTTTCTGAGATTCAAATTCCTCCCATGAAAAATTGGGGTGAAAATAACACCTAAATTGCAGAGCTATTGTGAGGATTAAATGAGATACCATATGCAAAGCCCTTTGCAAACCTTAAAGTACAATATATGTGCTGGCTATAATAACAATAATATATTATGATACTAAATACATAACAGTACTCTATATAATAATATCATTATTAATTACCAGTGTTCTAGTCCTGGTTTCACTACTTACTATTTGTCTTCTAAAACTTGTTTTCCTCCTCTACATAAAGTTAGGAAGCAAATGAGACATGTGAAAGATATATGAAAACTTTAAAGAAGTGTGTGTGTGTGTGTGTGTGTGTGCGTGTGTGTGTGTGTAGAGAGACAGAGACACAGAGACAGAGTCCAGAATTCTTAATGATTTGTTAGAAGACTCCCTCAATTCTCCAACACTTTATCTCTCAGGGGCAGCAATCAGTGTACTGAAAACAGCTGCTGGCTTCCCAGACTTTTTGTTTCATGGAATATTGAAACAAACATGAATATTCATATGTAGTCTGAGCCTCATAAATGCAGCAGTCCAATGCTGCATTTATGCACAATCAGTACTTAATCAACAATATACTGGATTTGGAGACAGAGCACTGAATCTCAATTCTGCTCCTTACTACCTGTGTGATTTTAGACAAGTCATAACTTTTCTGGACCTCATCATTTCTTCATCTCTACAATAAGGGGGTTTGGAATCAGCCTCTAACATTACTTCCAGTTCTAAACGTGTGATCTTTTCATGCAAAGTAAAATGTGACAAATCACACAATCCACATTTTAGCCAAGTGACAAGTGTCACCTCATCGTATCCTCCCCTCTACATGGTCTGGGAATTCATACAGACCATCTACCATACTGCCTGAAACATACTCCCATCATTGCTCACTGACATCCTTCTTTCCCTTTAAGATTTGGCTCATGTTCTTCCTCCTCGATGAGAATTTCCCTCATCTTCTAGTTAAAAGTGTGCTAGCCCTCCCCCTTCCCCAATTTTTTTCTTGTGGTACTTTGACTCTATCTCTCCTTTGCTCCCCTCACATTCACACTTCTATATCAGTCATAGACTTCTAAGATCTGGACCTGGAAGGAGCCATAGAGATCCACTTGTTCCCTTGAGGACATCAAGGACATTGTCATCTTTATATCTCTAAGTGCTATCGCATTGAACAGGAGAGAAGTGCAATGGGCTTTTAAATAAGATGGATTGAGGCTTCGTGGAGGAGGTGACAGAATGGATAGGATATTAATCAGCAAAAATCAGTTTGTTTCAGATATAAAAAAAACAGATGGCAAAAGTACAGAAGTAGGAGAGCATGTCTATCTATAATATGGGAATGTCTAATTTGACTTCAGTATACAGTGTGTGATAATGAATATGTAATAACACTGGGCAGCTAGGTGATGTTTCCTGGAGACAGGAATACCTGAATTCAAATTCAGCCTCATACACTGTGTGGCCCTGGGCAAGTCATTTAATTTTGTTTGCCTCAGTTTCTTCATCTGTGAAATGAGCTGAAGAAAATGGCAAAACATTCCAATATCTTTCCAAGAAAAACCCCCAAAGGGTCGTGAAGAGTCAGACATGACTGAAAAATGCCTAAATGACAATGAAGGAATAATGTAAAAACACTAGAATACTCTGAACACCAGTAAGTGACAACCTATGATGTTGTCTCTACAGATCTGAGAATTTAAAGCAATAAATAATTAAACTTGCCTTAAAATGGTTGAATCTTTGTTATCTTAGAGGTCACTTGCAGCTTCTTCCTGGAGGATCCTTTTATTAACATTCTGTGGTGGAGTGTGATCCCTACCTAGCAGATTCCTATTTCTTTGCATCAGTGATCCTGATGTCCTTCTTGCTTAATAAGGCCAGAGAGAATGATCTACATCTGTTTTTGCTCCCAAGGGAGATAGGAAGCTCCTAAAGCTTTTCTTTGATTAGTGGTGCCATTTGCTAAAATTCTGATGATGTGGTTCCTACTGGGATTTTCATAGTGTCAGGTATATGCTTGCTCCTATGTAATTTGGACCCTGGCTTCCAGTTAGTTGGGGAAGGAAGTGGTAGTACTTTGCAGATAATTATTCAAGGTGGGAGACCCCAATCTGCTAATCT
Organism: Petaurus breviceps papuanus; assembly: GCF_028583685.1. NCBI lineage: Eukaryota > Metazoa > Chordata > Mammalia > Diprotodontia > Petauridae > Petaurus > Petaurus breviceps. The sequence goes on from NW_027187150.1 coordinate 418,910, forward strand.
CATGAGCCTCGGCTGTAGTTAAATTATTTCTTAGCAACATTAATGAAGTGCTGGGCAGCTATATTTAATGAGAAACAGAACAGAAAAACAGGTATCTCCCATGCCCTTCTACTACCATGGTCACTATTTGTAGAAATTGACTCGAAAGGTCTTGCCCTCTGGGTCTGGTTTTCAACATCAGTAGTTATCTTGATCACAAAAATAGCTTTGGCTTTTAACCATAGCCCTACTCATAGATATGATAGAAGACTGCCTTTCTGTTATGAGGCAAGGGGGAGGGGCAATAAAAGATTCTCATACGAAAACTATCAGACCCACATTGTCTTGCTTTTTGGGTCTAAAATGCTTTAGCATTACTCCTTAAGGGACCTCTTGGACTATGGTTTTAAGCAGGTAAAGGCTTGGGGTCCTCCACTGTAGTTCTCTGATGCCCTGATACCTCATTGTGCTGTGATAATGGCCCTATGTTCTTCAAGGCTGTGCCAGTGTAGGACACAAGGTCTAGCAGGTCCCACCAAACTAAAGAGCCTTCAAGTACTACTGGAGACAAGCTGTATATCTGCTTCCCAAAGACCAATCTGTTTGAATTTGGAAAGGCCCATCACCAGCTCTTGAAGACCATCTGGTAAGACAGCAGTTTTTAAATTTTTTGGTCTCAGGGCCCCTTTTCACTCTTAAAAATTATTAATAGTCTTTCCTCCTCTCCCCAAAGAACTTTTACCAGTTACTCATGTCAGTTTTAACTACATTAGAAGCTAAAATGTCTTAGTATTATTATGAAAATAGCTTTGATCTCACAGATGATCCGAAATGATCTTAGGGGCACCCCCACACTCCCACAGTTCTCCAGACCACTCTGAGAATTGCTGTACTATATAAAATGGCTTACCATCCCCAGGAAAAAATCCCAAATCTTTAATATATTGATATATAAGGCAGGATTCTAATTAACTAGCTAACACATTAGCAAGGATTAGTTTATCTGATTAACACATTGACATTCTCTCAACAAAGTGCTAAGGGAATAAGAGATGATATGTTTTGATAGGAGTGGAAAAATTAGGGAATGGGAGCCTCTGGTATTCTCTATGATTAATGGGGCACCATTTTAGTAAGTTATAAAAGGTCTAGAGGTAAGGTCACTGCCTCCCTACAGGGTGAACAGGAACACAGGTACAAAGGAGCCCTACTGATACTAAGATAAATCTCATTCTCTTATTCCCTATTCTTTCTATCCCCTCAAAACTGACCAGTCTTATGTCCTATTCCCTCTGGGTTCTGCTCTCTGTTTGCCTATTTCTGTTAGTGGTACCATCATTCTCCCAATCATCAAGGTTCCAAACCTGGATGTCTTCTCTGACTCTTCACTTTGCTTTATTCCTCATTTTCCATTACTAACATCTTTGAATTATTCCTTGGAAACATCATCTGTTTCCATTTCTTCTTTTCCATTCCCATTGCTACCACTCAGCATTTCACATTTTTTTTTTCTATTATAGCTTTTTAAAAGAGCTCCATGATCCCTCTAGTCCACCCTGAAGAGAACTCCTACACTTCAATGGTTATGTGATCTGACTGATGTGGATTCTTTCTCACAGAAGGTCTTTAATAAAAGGCAGGAAGAGCACGTCAGTGATGTGGTAGAGGGAATCCCTGTTCAGGGATGGGTTGGACAAGATGGCCTCCTGAAGTCCCTCTGGGGTTCTCTAACTCATTTGTTCACACTATTTTCCTTGCCTAGAATCACTCCTTGCCCCTCTCTGTTAATCTCAGAATTCTGCATTTCAGGTATGGCTTTGAGTAGATGCTAACCCAAAGTGTGCCATGAACAGATGATAGTTTCAAGGAACCCACAATTGAAGGGAGCCTAGTCGACAATAATTGCACATCTCACTATTTTGTCTAGAGCTGGAGTTCCTAACCTTTCATTTTGTCATGGGCCCTTTTGGTAGGCCGGTGAAGTCTATAAACCCTCTTCTCAGAAAAATGAGTTTAAATACATAAAACAAAATATATAAGACTACCAAGGAAACCAAATATATTGAAATAACGATATGACTTTTTCTGATCCAAGTTTATGGATTCCCTAAAGTCTTTCCATGGTCTCTTTGGGGACCCGTGGACTCCAGGTTAAGAACCCCTGGACTAGAGTATAAAGTTTTTAAAGGGTCTTGTGATACAATTCCTTGATACTTGGAAGCTCTGACTAGCACAGTACTATGTAGTAGGCCCTCATATATTGACAAAAATTAATGAATTTTAATATTTCTCACTTCTTTCAAAGTTACTCTGTCATTGTTTTTCTTTTTTTTTCTTTTTGTTTCTTGGAGGGCAATTGGGGTTAAGTGACTTGCCCAAGGTCACATGGTTAGTTTTTTTGTTGTTGTTGTTAAGTGTCTGAGGATGGATTTGAACTCATGTGGTCCTGACTCCAGGGCCGGTGCTTCTGTCATTGTTTTTCACTTCTCCATTCTACACTGCACCTAGAGATCCTGAATAGCCTTTAGCCAATAATTTTCCTTTCTTATCATTTTTTCTCATTAACATATGACAAAATATGCTATTTGGGTACTTCTCATAATCAGACCTAGTATGAATTTTGCCTCTATTAAGAGTACTTAAATATGTCAATTGCTCTTTCCTAGAAAGGGTAAGTATGGATGGATGAATCTTCCAGAACTGTTAATTAAAAACATTCATATTTTTCTCTTTTATTAGAGAATCTTTTTCTTCATGTCTCAGAAGAACCACATAAAGAATCAAGTACTGGTTGTTAGAGTTATAAGGGAATAAGAATCTAGCCTCAGGATATTTCACCTTTCCATGAAACTCCAGGGCCTTCTTGGATAGATTTCAGGGGATCCATGAACTTGGGTGGGAAAAAATGTCATCTTTATTTTCACTTTCCTCTAACTGAAATTTAACATTATTTTAGTTATTTGAAAACACACAAGGAGGCTAGGTGGCGCAGTGAGTAACGCACCAGCCCTGGAGTCAGGAGGACCTGGGTTCAGATCCGGCCTCAGACACTTAACACACACACACACACACACACACACACACACACACACACACACACACAAACCTAGCCGTGTAACCTTGGGTAAGTTACTTAACCCCAATTGCCCTCCAAAAGGCAAAAAAAGAAAAGAAAAAAAAAAGAAAACACACACATTCCTGCATAGGGTCCATAGATTTTATCAGGCTGTCAAAAGGAACTCGTTGACTCAGAAATCATGAAGACTCTCTGACCTGGTTCAAGCTCCAGACTTCACAGATGTCTATGACTGAAACTCAGAGAGAGGGGAATTAAATTGTTCCAAATAAAAAAGCTAAGATGTGGCAGAGCTTGGATTGGAATGCAGGTTTCTTTACACCTAAACCCATGGGAAGTCATGAGTCCCTGAGGATTTAAAGATGCTTTCAAGTAGAGAAAAGAAAAAAAAAAGAAAATCCAAGGTTTTTGAGAAACAATCTCTTTAAAAACAACAAAAACATAAGTGATGAGATTTTAACACATCTGACTTTTTTTAACACTCCCAAAATCTAGTGTTCATACTTTCTGTAAAGATGTGTAAATGTGTTTCTTACATTTATCTTCAGCAAAGACTCAAAACATTATTCAATTTTGCCAACACTAAATTGGTAAAATGAAATAAAACTCATGAAAACCTCAATTTAAGCCACAAATGGATTCTATCTGTAGTTAACGATCCATGACAGTGTTTTTTTTTAATTTGCTGATATGACTTAAGAGTCATATCTTAAGAGATTTCATTCTCTTAAAACCTCAAAAAAAAAGCCTATTGCTCACTCTGCAATCCCAAGAGTCCTAAAGAAACAGTCTCCACAGGTCATTTTGAACTATATAACATGAGTACTTTAATGATGCTATTAAACAGTTACAAGTCTCTTGAGGGCAAAGCTTCAGTCAATTACTTCTTTCATAGACTCATATAATTTCAAAGTCCAACCAAAGAGTTCATTCAGTTCAAATCAAGGCAACTAGGGATACAGTGGATACAGCACTGGTCCTAGAAACAGGTTCTAGTCTGACCTCAGATAGCCTGTGACCCCCCGCCCCGCCTTCCCTTCTCCTACCCCACCCCAGAGGCACTTAACCTCCATCTACCATAGTGGCAACCACACTGGCATAGCCAGGATGGCTGTTAGCACAGGTTCTCAGATCTGCTTTAGTAGGAGAGATAGCTGTTTAAGGGGTCAACACTCTTTTTTTAATTAGATTCATTAGTTCAGGGGAAAAGTCAGCACCCTAAACTTCAGAGAAAATACAAACAGAGAAAATACAGAGCAGAGAAATAAAGACCAACAGACAGGGCTCTGACTGCCTGAATCAACTATACCCTTTACATACATCCCTGGATCCAGAGAGCCTTTATATCTGAGCAGTTCGGAGCTCTGAACATGTGGCCACTCAGAATCTTGACCAGGGAATCACAAGATCCTTCTCATAAGGAAGCCCCAAAGCAAGATACCAACTCAAAATATATATACACTTCTCAGAGCCAGAAGGCATCACAGCCCTCCCAACTCAGTGCCTAATTAGAAATTAGCAAAAGGTGTGAAAGCCTTCCTATAAGCAAGACTCCCCTGAGCAAGCTTCCCTTAATGAGCTCCATGTGAGGCCTGTTAATGGGCTGGGGAGATCTTATATCCTATTAACATTACAGCTCTCAGTGTCTTCATCTGTAAAATGGGGATAATAATAGCAAGTACTTCCCAGGGTGGTTGGGAGGATCAAATGAGATAATAACTGAAAAGTAGTTAGGACAGCACCTGGCAAATAGAAGTCACTTAATAAAGTTTGTTCCTTTCCCTTCCCCTTCTGAACTGTACCCGAACAGGAAGAGACCCTGCAATATCTCCGACAAATGTTCATTCAGTTTCAGTCTGTTTATAACTGCCTGTTAATAGTATTGTTAATGATGGGAACCTCACTACCTCTGAGGCAACCCATTCCACTTTTTGTATGTTACTGCTTTACACATAGGCCTTCTCAATGAATACAAACTTTCTAGATAAATAGAGCCTTTGTGTCCTCATCTCTTAAGTAACTTGGGGAATGTGGAGAGATTTTCAAATAGGACAAAGCCCCAAAATGTACCAGTGTGATGATTAGGAGTCATATTTTCAATATGACTTAATTCTGAGGATCATAGCTATAGAATGGAAAAAGTCCTTAGAGGTCATCTAGTCCAACTTATCATTTTATAGGTGAAGAAACAAGAGTCTTGGAGAAGTGAAGTAACTTGCCCAGGCTAACACAGATACTTAGTAACAGGGCTGTCATTCAAACTGAGAGCTGGTGCCTGAAAGTTCAACACTTTTCCCCTAACATGGGGTGTGTGGGGGTTTCCCATTGAGTTGCCCACATAGCTTGGTCTCATGCTCATTTAAAAGATATATGAGACAAAATGTTTTTGTTTTTGCAAACCAATATGTATTTATGTGACGTAATTGGACTAGATAATCTTAATTCTTTAGCTATAAAAGTCCATGATGTTCAGTTGTTTCTACAAAGACATTTGGTAGAGTCAGGGTAGTGAATGACTTCAAGGGTAGTTTAGCAATAATTTTCTGGTTCAGATTCCTACCATAACAATGAGTCCTTTCAGAATTGATGGAAATTCCATACTTATTTATTATGCTGATTCATAATAAGAAATAACTTCACTCACCTAGATAAAACTAATCTCACCTGTGCTAAACCTATGAACAATTTCAGTTGGCTCCCTGAGGAAAAGAGAATGGGGTTTTTTTTTTGTTCAATGATTTCAGTCATGTCTGACTCTTCGTGACCCATCTGGGGTGAAGTGCAGGTGTTATTAGTCTTCACACTGCTGCTAATGACATTTTTCTAATTTTCAAGACTGAACTCATCATTTCCTACTCAAAACTTTCAGTGGCTCCCAAAGCCTAGAATATAAAATACAAACTCTTTAGCCTCACATTCAAAGTTCTTCACAAACTTAACTCCAACCTACCTTATCTAGAATGATTTCATGGCATTCTTCCTATACTATCTGTGCCAGACAAAGAACATGGTATCCTTCCCTCTTCCACCACAGTGTTACTGTACATTTTATCTCCCATTGCCTGAAATACATTGTAGCCAGTAAGCTTGATGGTAGGGAATATAATTTTTTCATCTTGCATCACCTTCTCATAATACACAAAGTTTCTTGTATATAGTAGATACTTAATGTATTCACTGAATTAAATTTTGGCTGCTCACTTAGTTATTGACTTTATTTTAAAATTCCCTTAAGGTTATACTTTGATTCACAACTCAAACCCTCATACAGATCCATGAAGTCATAAATTTTGTGTTTTGTTCATCACATTTGTATCATGCCCCACTGTTGAGAAGATGGCCACTCAGATGCTTTACTGAATAACCATTATGGTTTTAGAGCTCATTGACTACAGATAAAGAAGAATTATTACAATGGAAACTTCAAGGCTGGATGGCACGTAATTGCAGATGTTTTTCTCATCACCACTGCCATAAATCTACCGATCTCTTCTTCTTTCCTCCTCCAGTAAACAAGTTTAAACAGGCCAGCATTCTTTCACAAGATTTGGGGGGACAGTATTTTAGAACCAATTCAGCAAGATGCACCCTTTTGTCTTTTGTTGCTTCATTCACTGAATGCTGCCCATTGAAGATCTATCATTTAAATTTTCACCACAGTTTATTCTACAGGAAGTAGACATCATGTCCCCTTGGCCTCTGCTTTCGAAGTCTTTCTATTTGGTTGCATGTGCTATAGCTTGTGTTAAGTACTCCAAATAACCTTTGAACATCTAGGTAGGGGTTCTTACCTGGGGTCCATGAACTTGCTTTTTAAAAACGTTTTTATAACTATTTCAATATAATTTGTTTTCCTTTGTAATACTACAAATTTCATTTTATGCACTTAAGAAACATTATTCTGAAAAGTCCCATAGTCTTCCCTAGATTGCCAAAGGGGTCCATGACATCCACACAGAAGTTAAGCCCCGGGTACAATGTAGTAGGAAAGACAAAGCACTTGAACAAGATTTTGAAGGCAGAATTTTAAATAGTAGAAAGGGAGGGGGGGGCATTGTAGGTATAGACAGCCCAAAAACCCTGCTGCTGTTCCTTCTGTTTATTTGACTAAAAGGCAATTTGGAATTAGTATATAAAGTTATATTCAGCCAGGATTTCACCTTAAGGGCTATCTACTTTAAGAGGAGGCTTCTAGGAACCCTAAAACAGGGACCACCTGCACTAAATTCCTTAATCCTATCACCTTCCCAAATGTATCTACCATCACTGTGATCCATGATTCTATAAGATTCTTCGCTCCCTAATTAATATCCCAAATATTTAGATTGTTAATCTCATAAATTAAATCAGTGATTTTCAGATAAATAGGTATTCACTAATAGAAATACTTTTCTTCTCCCTTCCCTCCAAAACTTTTAATGTTGTGACTTCTGCAAAACCACATAAAAATATTATTACAACATTCAATCTGGCAGTGACCAAGCTGCAGTTTTAAAATGTTCATTGAATAATCTTTGGAGACAAAGATTCATTGTGGTTCCCTATTACTGACCAAAGATGATCGTGATAAATTATAGCAAGATAGAATTAAGCAAGTATTTACTTGACATCCTCCATGACAGTATTTTTCTGGTGCTTTGTCATGGTATGGAGGTGGTCCCTAGATTATCAAAGACAGTGCCAGCAGTGCAAGGTCTGGCAGGTTCTATCATCTTGGAAAGGCCTTAAGCATGGGTCAATGTTGGATTATGTGACTGTTGTCTCAAGACTAGGTTCAGAGTCTCCTCTCCTGAGGACTGGCCATCAGCAAGTGAATCATTTGGACAAAAGCAATTTATTAAACTATCTAATAAGATGGTGAGGGATTGCATGACTAACTGAATATAAGGGGAAATGGGAAGTCCTTGACTTCAAGATTTTGAGCTGAACAACTTGGAGAATGATGGTACCATTTTCAAAAATAGAAAAGTCTAAAGGGGGTGTTGTCTTCTGTGGAAAAATGATTACATGGTAAACTTTAGATATGTTGAGTTTGACGGGAAGTCTAGAGAGTGAGCTATCTTCTGGGGAAAAATGATTACATGTTGGGTTTTAGATATGTTTAGTTTGAGGTGCTGGAATGTGACAGGACCCACATCCAAGTGGAACTAATCAGCATAAAGTTAGAGTGTGGAACTGGAACTCAGGAAAGGAGTCTAGGACTGAGTGTAGATTTGGGAATTATGCATAGAGAAATCATGGATTTAGAACTATAAAGAACTTCTGAGTCCATTTAATCCAATCCCCACATTTTACAGATGAAGGAGTTGGGAAGGTGATTAAGGGAAGATGTGGGCAGTGTAAGGACTTAAGGAAGCCAAGATTCCTCACAAACAGCCAAGTGAAGTGCTAAAAATGTACCAGAAGGAACACAAAACCAAAGAGAACAAGTTATAAGACCCTCCATCCAGTCCAAAAATTCATATAAAGACTGCCAGAATCCTATAGAGGCTCTGTGTAGAGGCAAGCTAGAGAGGACAGGAGGCAAAGCATGGAAGCAAACAGGTTCCACAGCAGGAAACAGGGTCAGATCATTACTCAAGCAATACAATGCCCAAGTCACCAAACCCAAGCCACAATAAAAGACAGAGCCAGAACAGCATTTGTCCAAGCCACCTAGCACAACCCAGCACCCCAGTAGCTCACAACTAAACCACAGTAGGAGAGAGTTATAATTAATGCCCACACAGACCATGCAAGAACCAGGGCAGAAATAGGGGCCAGAGAGGCCTGTGGAAAGCATTACCAACACAAACAACATCTGGTTGGGGTCTGTCACATTCATAGTGACCAATTCCAAGTTTGGTACTATGCAAGGAGAAGACAGAAAAGGCACTAAGGCCAAAACCTAAGTTGAGGTCCCAGGGAAATGAGCCAAAACTCAGGAATTTTTGCAGGAGGCAAGGCCTAGTCTCAGCCACTATATCCAGGACCAAGAAAGAACTCCTCTCCAAAAGTACTGGAGTGAGGAGGGACTGACTTAAGCACAAAGCCCTAATCCAGAAACTGAGACTGATGAAGATATGAATAACAAAAAAAGTAACCAATACAAAGATGGAATACTATATAATGAGAGGACAAAACACTCGAACAGAACAACAGAGAAAAAAGTGTTCTGGCCTCAAGGAATGGAAGAAATGGAACAAGAGATACAAATTGAATAACAGCTAACAAAGAAAGAAAGTCAAGGAGAACTTGAGAACTGGACTCCTTGAAAATCAGAATAGGCCAGACAGAAAGTAATGATTCCATGAGATGAGAAATGTTAAAATAAAATAAAAAGATTGATTTTAAAAAACCAGAAGAAAATTTAAGGTATATACTGTCAAAAAACAGTTGACCTTCGGGGACAGCTAGGTGGTGCAGCAAATAGAGCACCAGCTCTGGAGTTAGGAGGAACTGAGTTCAAATATGACCTCAGACACTTAACACTCACTAGCCATGTGACCTTGGGCAAGTCACTTAACCCCAATTACCCTGCCTTCCCCCCTTCAAAAAGCAAAAAACAAACGGTTGACCTTGAAAACAGTTCAAGCAGATAAAATCTAATATTCAATGGACTACCTGAAATCATGACCATTTTACAGATGAGGGAATTGAGGATTTGAGAGAAGTTAAGAGAGTTAAGTTAATTGAGAAAAGTTAAAAAAAATTACTTGTCCAAAGTCACAGGTATTAAGAGTGGATGAATATGTATGTGTGCATGGGGAGTGGGGTAGGGGTGAAGTCACTAGAATGAGTAAGATCTCTGTGGGGGTAGAAGAGCCAAGGCTCAGAACATCTCTCCAGGTTTTTCCACTTCTGAAATGTACTGAACTTTCACAAACTAAAAACAGGAATTGCTGCATCTATATCTGTTTTGGATCTAGTAAAGTATGTCAAGCAACATTTTGATAATTCATACATCCTAAGAAGCCAGATCTCTATGTAACGAATAAGGATGGCAATTGAATCACTGAGTGAGTCCAAAAGCAACATTCTTTGGCCCTTCTTTCAAGTTTATAATGAATGTAAGGTATGAAAAATTTTTAAGGAAGAGGAATCAATGGAATTTCCAAAATCATAAAAAGACTTTTTTGTTTTTTTTTAGTTATGTCCAATTCTTCATGATCCCATTTGGAGTTTTCTTGGCAAAAATACTATAGTAGTTTGTAAGCAGCATTATAAGGGAAATTCCTTCTCCAGCTCATTTTACAGGTGAGGAAATACTAGCCCAGGGTCATATAGCTCATAAGTGTCTAAGGCTGGATTTGAACTCAAGTTTTCCTGACTCCAGACCCAGAATTCTATCCACTGTGCCACCTAGCTATCCTAAAAGATTTCTGTTTCCATACAAATAGCAAGTGTTAGGGGAAACGGTGTTCTTTCTAGAGAAATCCTTTGTCACTGATGTTATTGTAATCACTTGGCTATTACATCTAAATAATATTTATAGCTATTCAGTGTATCTTACAGGATTACTTTTGTCTCTTTTTTCCATGTAAAGTAATAATAGCACTTGATATTAAAAAAAAAAAACTCTTTAAAGTTTCTAAAGACCCTACAAAGTAGGTATTACTGTCTGAATTTTACAGGTGAGGAAATTGAGGCTTAGAGAATATAAGTGATTTACCCCTGGTCACATAGCTTACACATGTCAGGCAATATTTGAACTCAGATCTCTCTTAACTGAAAGTCTACTGGTCTTTTCCACTACTCTATATTGCTTCTCAGCGTAAAATTTGTCTAGCCTTATAAAAGAATATGCTTTCACAATGTTATCAGTGAAATTTTCAGATAATTGAAAGCTTACATTTCTTTTTTCATTTTTTGCCTTTTGGAGGGCAATTGGGGTTAAGTGACTTGCCCAAGGTTACACAGCTAGTGTGTGTGTGTGTGTGTGTGTGTGTGTGAGTGTTAAATGTCTGAGACCGGAACCGAACTCGGGTCCTCCTAACTCCGGGGTCGGCACTTTACTCACTGTGTCACCTAGCTGCCCCTAAAGCTTACATTTCAAAGACAAAAACTTTTGAAAATTTGAACTATTTTAATGGAATCTTTCTAAACTAAATTGAATGCTTCACTGCCCTCTTTAACAGAACATACTAAAAATAATTTAATCTTTTCTCAATGTATCAGATTCATCACTATGAACATCCATCACTGTACTATGCAGTAATACGATTCTGTCTTTCAAATTTTGTTTGCCTCATCTCATGATATGAAGGTTGTTGTAGCTCCTATATCTAATAGCTCTCCCCTTTTGCTTCTAGTTGGCTATTTCTACTCTGGTAGGGGCTGGGAAACAAGAAAATCAAGCTTGTTTGTTATTGTATTTTAATTGTGTCAATAAGCTCTAAGGAGTAAAGAGCACAGCTGTGGGACTAGTTCTTTGTGCCCATCATTTTAGGGTTCATAGAACTTTGTCACTTAGATCTTGTTAGGGGTCCTAGACAATGGAAGCTGTCAGGTCTTTAAACATTAATCAGAATAGAATCTTAGAGTTCAAAGGAACTTTAGAGGAAACCTAGTTTGATTCAGTTCAATCAAATAAGTGTTTATTAAGTATCTATTATGTCTAAGGCATTGTACACTGGGTACAAATATAAAAAGATCACTTCTGACCCAGCACAAAGCCCCAATCCAGAAACCAAGAATGAAGATATGAATAACAGAAGAAAGTGACAAATACAATGACAGAATATTTTACTGAAGAAAAATGGATCATGGGATCATGGCTTCAGAGCTGGAAGGGACTTTAGAGGTCATCCAGCACAACTTCCTCATTTTACGGACAAGGGGACTGATGCTCAATGACCTGCCCAGGGTCAGAGTGCTAATTCATGGAAAACAAAAGAAAGAAAAACCCAAGAGACTTGCAAGTTATATTTTAATAACATTTATATTCAAGAATCTTTACCTTATTTTTGTGTATATATGTGATAGGGAGTTTAAATTTTTTCCATTGACATATAAATATAAATATATATATATATATGTTAACAATATATTAATAATGTAACATAAATATCAAAATATATAATATTGTATATATAAACAATCCAGAAACAAGTATTTATTAAGCACTTACTATTATGTACCAGGCACTATGATAAGTACTGGGGACAAAAAGTGCAAAAATATGAAACAGTCCATTCCCTCAAGAAGTTTACCTACTAATGGGGGAGACAACATGGAGAGCATTTCAGGCCTGGAGCACAGCCAGATAAGATAGGAGATTAGTATCATGTGTCATGAACAACAAGCAGGCCAGCATGGCTGAACTGGACAGTCCATAGAGGGGCATTAAGTGTGAGAAAACTAGAAAGGTAGGAAGGGGCCAATTGTAAGAGTTTTAAATACTAGGAGACTTCATCTTTGATCTCCGAGGTAAAAGAGAACCGCCGAGGTTTAGTGACCAGTAGGCTAAGATGGTCAGGACGACACTTTAAGAAAACCAGGGTATCGGTTAGTTAAGAAACATTAATGAGGTGTGAACTTTGTGCCTGGGGAAGCAATAAGAAGCAAGACATAGTTCCTGTCTTCAAGGATCTCACAGTCTAATGAAGAGGATAACAGGAAAATATGTACAAACAGGCTATATTCAGGATAAATAGGAAATAATTAAGATAGGGGAAGCACTAGAATTAAGGAGGGGTCAGGAAAGACTTCCTGTAGAAAGTGGGGTTTTAGTTGAGACTTGAAGGAAGCCAGGGAAGCCCGGAGATGGAGATGAGGAGGGAGAGCATTCCAGGGATGAGGGACATCCAGGGAAATTGCTCTGAGCAGAGAGATGAGTATCTTTTTGTGGAACAGCAAAGAAGAAGCCAGTGTCATTGGATTGGATAATATGTGATGGGGAATAAGGTATAAGAAGATTGGAAGTGGGGGTTAACTTATTAAGGGCCTTGAACACCAAGCAGAGGATTTTGCATTTGTTTGTGGAGGCAATAGGGAGCCAGTGGGGTTTATTGAGTGGGAGCAGCAGGGTAACATGGTTAGACTTGTGTTTTAGGGAAATCACTTTGGTGGCTGAATGGAAGATGGTCTAGAGTGAGGAAAAATTTGAGGCAGGCGGATTTACAAGCAGGCTTTCAAAATAGTCCAGATGTGAGATTATGAGAACCTGTTCTGGAATGGTGGTCCTAGTTGAAGAGAGATTCGTTCAAGAGATGTTGCCCAGATGACATCATCAGGCCTTGGCAACAGATTGGATATGGGAGGAGGGGTGAGAAATAGTGATGAGTCAAGAATGACACCTAGGTTATCAGCCTGTTGGACTGGGAGGATGGTGATCACTTGAGCAACTGATAGATTAGAATGAGGAGAGTTTAGAGGCAGGGATGCCAATTAGCAGATTTCTGCAGTAGTCTAGGTAAGAGGTGATGAGAGCCTGAACCAAGATGGTGGTTGTTTGAGTAGAGAGAAGAGGATGTATGTGAAAGCTGTTGTGAAAGTACAAATGACAAGATCTAGTAATTGTCTCTATGGGGTAAGTACATATGAGGAGGCCAGGATGACTCCAAGGTTGTGAACCTGGGTGACTGGGAAGATGGTGAGTAACAGGGTCATTTGGAAGAGTAGAGGGTTTTCAAGGAAAGATGAGTTTAGTTTTGGGTATATTGAGTTTGAGATATCTGCAGGACATGCATTCCACAATGGTCAAGAGTCAGTTGTAGGGCTTAAATTCAGAAGACATTTGATCTTTGATTCTAGGGTCATCTGCACAGAGACAAGAAACTGAACTTGTTATATCATTCTCAAACTAATGTGGCCTCTAGTTTCCAAGATATGATGGTCATCATTATAGTACCCCACCTTCTTTACACTGCTACCCCTCAGCCCTAGATTCTCCACACATACACTTCTGTTTACACACACACACATACACACGAATACACATGTCCATGTGTGTTTGCATATATTCATTGTGTTAAGTGCTGAGACACAAAGGCAAAAACAGTCCTTGCCCTCAAGAAGTTTACATAGTAATGGGGGGAAAAACATGTAAAGATATGGTAATATTAATGGGATTTAAGATCTTCCCGGTCCATTAATATGCCTCATGTGGAGCCCATTAAGGAAAGCTTGCTTAGGGGAGGCTTGCTTGGAGAAAGGTTTTCACACCTTTTACTAATTTCTAATTAGGCACTGAGTCATGAGGGATGTGATGCCTTCTGTCTCTGAGAAGTGTATATATACTCTGAGTTGGTATTTTACTTTGGGGGCTCCCTTATGAGAAGGATCTTGTGGTTCCCTGGTTGAGATTCTGAGGGGCCATATGTTCAGAGCTTTCCCGACTGCTCAAATATAAAGGCTCTCTCAATCTAGGGATGTATGTAAAGTGTATAGTTTATACAGGCAGTCAGAGTCCTGTCTATTGGTCTTTATTTCTCTGCTTGTATTTTCTCTCTTTATGTTTTCTCTGAAGTTCAGGGTGCTGACTTTTCATCTGAACTAGTGAATGTAATTTTTAAAAAAGATCATTGACCCCTTTAAAAGCTATTTTTTCCTTTAAAAGAAATCAAAGAACCTGTGCTAGCAGGTCATCCTGGCTATGATTGGGTGCTTGCTGTTACAGATATATACATATACATGTATGTATATGTGTATATATGTATATATACATATATATGAAATAAACACAAAATAAGGAAGGTAAGCTTAGAGTAGAGGGTTCAAGTGGATAGGGACCAATAAAGGCTTCATGTAGCTTTTATTTTGAGCTGAATCTTAAAGGAAGACAGGGATTTTAGGAGGTAGAGATGAGGAAGGAGAATTAATACATGTATGTGTATATATCCATACATACACGTACATGCATGTATATATGTACATGCACACACATGTGTACTCAATAATTTACTGTCCTTTCTCTAGGTCCTTCACTATATATATATATAATATAATTATATAATATATGTTATAGCTATATAATATATAATTATAATATTGTATAATTATGTGTAATTATAATCATATAGGATATAATAATGCAGAATATTATATATAGTGAAGAACCTAGAGAAAGGACAGTAAATTATTGAGTAGTGATCATTTCAATAAAATAAATGAATGTATACCCTAATAAAAACAAACAAATACATAGAGAGAAAACTATTGTGGTGCTCCCAACAATTCCACACATTTTGAGTTGTAGTCCTTCTTTTATTTCCTATTAAGGACTGTGGTCACAGCACTAGGCAGGGAATAAGTTGCTGTGATATTCAGAAGTAAACATTTCACACACTCCCAACCACCACAGGAAAGGCAAAGCAACAGCTGTTTTGTAACCCAGATGAGATAGTAAAAGTCCTTGTGCTTCTGCAGAATGTCAGGTCAGCACTTGAGCTATTTGGCTGCTTTGAGACTAAGTCTCTTTCTGATAAAAACAACGACAACCTTTTGAGAACCAAGTATGGCCAGTTGTGAAAAACAAGTTGCTAGTGAAACACTTGAACTAAGCATCTGCTTTTCAGACTGCCAAAGTTAAAAACAAACAAACAAACAAACCACATGGGAGAAAAAAGTATTGCTTCTCAAACTACTCAGTGACTCTACTGCCACATTTCAAACATTGATAGAACTTCCTTAGGTGCTTTAAAAAAATCTAGTGCCAATGTATACAGAATTTGGATATAGTTAATTACTTCCACACCTTTCCCTTTAGGAGATAGATGCTCAAGGACAAAGCCTACAAAGATTTGGGAAGGAACTTTAGCTATCATCTAGCCCAACTGCCTTATCTTTCAATCGAGGAAACAGATGTCCAGCAAAGTTAAATGAATTGTCCCCCAAAGTTGATACACAGAGCTGGAATTTGAACCCAGGTCTTTTGGTTCCAGATTCACTACTACTACTTCTCAATAAAGACACTGACTTTCAGATTGGGTCCAATGATTGGCTTAACATCATACTCTTTTTGTATAATTTTAACTTAGCCACATGACTAATATCAATTCAGTTATGTTGTTGAGTGAATATGTGTATAATAAAATGCACATGGGGTGGCTAGGTGGCACAGTAAATAGAGAACCGGCCCTGGAGTCAGGGGGACCTGAATTCATATACGGCCTCAGACACTTAACACAAAACTAGCCATGTGACCTTGGGCAAATCACTTAACCCCAATTGCCCTGCCCTCTCCCCTCCAAAAAGTAAAAAAAACAAAAAACAACCTTCTGACCTTCTGCTAATGGTTCTTGAAGAGGCATACTTCCCATCTCCTCTCAGGACAAGGTCATAAAGGCAAAGTAATACATGTAGGTGACTAATATTCTATTTGGGCTTAAAATAATTTGTTATTCTTACACTTGAAAAGGGAAAATTTATATGCACAAAATTATGGAGACTGCTACAATTTAGTTCTACTCATTTTAAAGTGCAATTTCTACAAAGTACATTAAAACAATATTATTTGCCAAATTACTATCCTTTAAAGCAAAAACTTCTCTGAATTGCAGTTTATCTAAAAATTATAATTATGACATTATTATTACCAAAATGAGGGGACTAAATGAACTTTAAATTTCTCCTAACTCTATTTCTGGATGATTTTGTAATAAATATTTAGTACAGTGAACACAGTATATAAGGTAACGAGAAACATCATTTCATGGAAGGATGAATCATCTTGCCTTGCTTTGCTCACATTTGCCATAAGCAAAAAGTCCACTGTAAAAATAATTTCAGGGAATAAGAAAACTTGAATAAAATTTTTGAATTTTTACATGCTAAAAAGGTTATATCTGCTTGATGATTTTGCTTTGTTCAGTCAGTTTTCAGTTGTATTTGACTCTGTCACCCCATTTGGGGTTTTCTTGGCAGAGATACTGGAGTAATTTGCCATTGCCTTTTCCAGCTCATTTTACAGATAAAGAAACTGAGGCAAACAAGGTTAAGTGATTTTCCCAGGGTCACACAGCTAGTAAGTGTCTGAGGCCAGATTTGAATTGAGGAAGATGACTCCAGGCCCAACTCTATCCACTGTACCACCTAGCTGTCCCATCTACCTTATACCTTATTCTTTTTATTTTTTTTAAAGCAATCGGGGTTAAGTAACTTGCTCAAGGTTACATGGCCAGTTATTTCTGGGTGTGGTGCTAAGTATCTGAGCCCAGATTTGATCCAGGTCATCCCGACACTAGAGCCGGTGCTCTTACTTGCTGAGCCACCTGGCCGCCCCTAAGCAATTGGGGTTAAGTAACTTGCTCAAGGTTACATGGCCAGGTGTTTCTGGGTGGGTGCTAAGTGTTGGAGCCCGGATGCGATCCCCAGGTCGTCCTGGCACTGGAGTTGGTGCTCCCACTCTGTGCTACCTGGCCACCCCCCTTATACCTTATTCTTAAAAAAGAAAAAATGTTGAAAACATAAATTGTGCAAAAGAACTGTTCTGGTTGTTATAAAAGATGAAATAGGGTTCAAGAGGCCAGGAAAAAATACACAAATATAATATTTTAAAATGCACATAGTACATGTTATTCACTCTTGTGGGTGGCAGGGTTACATAGCAGTTAGGGATAAACCTTAGAGTTGAGAACAGCTAGGTTTAAAGTCCTGTCTCTGACAAATATTATTATATGACCCTGGGCAAGTCACTTTTAACTTTTTTTTTTGGTGGGGGAGAGGGGAAAGACAATCAGAGTCAAGTGACTTGTCCTCAGTCACATAGCTAATAAGTTTCTGAGAACATTTGAACTTGGGTTCTCTTGACCCCAGGGCCAGTGTGCTATCTGTGCCACCTAGCTGCCCCTAAGCACTTCATTTCTTAATGCCTCAACCAATGCCCTAAGACTCTTATGTTAGAGAGTTGCAAATCAGTTAACTACACTGATGAAATCATGGGTGGGGACCCTCCTACACCTCTCATCCCCCCATATAATAATTTGCCCTTGCAAAGCATAATAGATGGAAAGCCTGGGTATTTATTGGTATTTATCTTCTCTTGTCCACTATAGATTATCCCAAAACTATGTGCATCTGTCCTTCGAAGGGTTGGGGGAAGGGCTGCCCTGCCCTCATCCTGGTACTTTAGTAACTGCTTCCCTATGGGAAAGGGAACACACTCAAGTGGGCAAGCTTGAGGCTGGGCCTCTGGCCTTAGCTCTGTACCCTTCCCCAAGCATGGGTGACTGAACATCCATTTTCAGATGGGAGACAGCACAGTACGGTGGGGAAATCCCTAGCTGTAGAATTGGAAGAACTACATTTCATTCTCAGTTCTGTCACTTCTTGGCATTCAGTTGTTTTTCAGTCATGTCCAACTCTTCATGATTCCATTTGGGGCTTTCTTGGCAAAGATACTGGAGTGGTTTGTCATTTCCTTTTCCAGTTCATTTTACAGATGAGGAAACAGGCAAACAGGGTGAAGTGACTTGCCCAGGGTCACACAGCTAGTAAGTATCTGAGGCTGGATTTGAACTCAAGAAGATGAGTCTTCCTGACTGTAGGTCCAGCACTCTGTGCACTGAACCAACTAGCTGCCCCATATATATATATATGTATATGTATGTGTGCATGTGCGTACACACATATACACATGTGTATCCATATATGTCTACAATTTATATAATACATGTGCACATATACACTCACACAATGTACACACAGCACAGTGTATTGTGTGCATGTATACATATGCATATGTGTATACAATCCACACACAAATACATTTACACACATATATGATGTCCCCAAAGTCTTAAGTTTTGATAGCTTCAAACCAGATTAAGACTTTTAGGGATACCTTGTATATATTTATGCCTGAACTTGTGATATCATTAGTGTAAGGAACTCTCAGAGAGGATTTTCTTCTGCCAATGCAGATGAGCAACTAGCCTAGAACTTATAGTCTCAGAGAGTTCCCTGGCGGCACTGAGAGGTTAAGTAGCTTGTCAATGGTCACACGAACAGTATGTGTCCAAAATCAGACCTTGCCTGTCACTGTATATAGGAATAGTCATTTTTGTACTACCCATTTTTCAGAGTTGTTGGGAAAAAGTACTTAATAGGAAAAATACTATACTGTAACATTTAATATGCAATACAATATAATTATATAACAATTATATTAATATGATGTTATAGCATATAATTTTTAAAAGAATCTTCTCTTCCAACTCAATATTAGATCCATCTTATAATGCTTGCCCATGATATACATGTTGGACATGCATTCAGGCCATACATTCAGTTGAGTATCATAGTAGAGGAAATAGGCAGTTTTATTCCACTTTTTTTTTCCATTACAGATATAAAGATCAATATCATTTGAATTACTATGAGTTTCATTGAAGGTGATTTGTAATTGCTCTAGGGGTCTATTTAGCATCACATGAAGTATCAAATACTATTCTTTCCATTTGTTTTGCTGAGTTATTTTATTATTGTTGTTTTTGTAGTTGGGTAGGAGAAAGGCTGATGGGGATGAGGAGAGGCTCTCACCTCAGTGATCTGAGGACTGAAAATATTTATGAAACATTGACCTAGAGTGACCCCAAATACCAGGGGTTCCCTTTCACTACTAGGTTCACATTTCTTATAAAAGCATTGAAGGGCATTTTAAATGATTGCCACCCATAAACAGGTTATTGCAACACATACTGTGTTTTAAATTATCCGTGGCTATGGTAAGCAGTCTCTGTGCATCACTTCTCAGGAAATATGACCAGTATTTGGAAAATGTGGAATTTAAGGAGTGATATTTAAAATATAGTTTGTTTCTTTATGCAGATTTCAGAATGTATGATTTTTTCAATGAGAAACTTTCACTCTCATGTTTCCTTGAAGCACATATGGATACATGTATACAAACATACACACATGCATAGAGATATATACATGTGTAGTAACCCTGAGTACTTTGTTGCTAAATAACTTACTATGCAGTACTTTGTTGCTAAATAACTTACTATGCTGAACCCAGGACTATTTTATCTGTTTCTACATCAGAAGTTAAATACCCAAATTAAGAGGAAATTAATACCCAAATTCACTCAAATACTGAAGATTTGTTAGTAAGTTTAAAAACGGGTAGCATCATTCTTTGCTGTGGGATGCTTATTATGACTAATACAAATATGAAATTAGTTAATCATAGAATTACAGAGCTAGAAGCTCAGAAATCCTTTCATTTTATAGGAGAGGAAACTGAGAATATGTATGCATGTGTGTATGCATTTACATACATATATGTACAATGTGCATATATGTCTGTATCTATATATGTTAAATGACTTACCCAAAGTTATGTAACTTCAGGGCTAAGACTAGATCTCAAATATCTTGATTCTGAGCCTGCTATTCCATGTATTATAGAAAATCATAGAATTATTAAGTTTAGAGCAGAAAGGAACCTTGGAGATCATATCTAACACCCTAATTTCATAGAGGAGGAAACAGAAACTGAGGGAAATGAGAGTCAAAGGTCACATATTTCCATATTGTCTATAGGATAAAATACAATCTCTTCAGTTTTGTATTTAGAGCCCCACACAATCCCTCTTAGCCTCCAACTCTTAGAATCCTTAGTTTCCATTAAAGCTCAGATCAGGAGTCATCTCTTATAGGAAGTCTTTCCTGAGCCTCTTAGTTGTTACTGATCTCTCCCTCATCAAATAATCTTGTCTTTATTTATCAGTTCATATATTGTAGTTTCCATTGGAATGTTAGGTCCTATGGGGAAAGGTCAATTTCTCATTTTTGTCTTTGCATCTCCCACGCACTATTTTGTATATAGCATATAAAGCAGAGTTGGGATCATCATATTGAATAACAAGCTAGTAATTTAGCATTTCTCAGCTCTCTATCAAAAATTTTATTTTCCCAAACTATTTGACAACTGGGTGGCAAAATGGATAGAGTACTGGGTCTGGAGTCAGTAAGATTCATCTTCCTAAATTCAAATCTGGTCTCAGACACTTACTTGCTGTGTGACCCTGGGTGAGTCACTTAACCTTGTTTACTTCAGTTTCCTTATGTATAAAATTAACTGGAGAAGGAAACAGCAAACCGCTCCAGTATCTTTGCCAAGAAAATCCCAAATGGAGTAATGAAGATTCAGAAATGACTGAACAAAAACACATAGCTTTCTTTTAAGAAGATCTCCAAAGTATTTTAAATATCAGATTTTTCTTTTGAAGTCAAGAGGATGTATATTCAACTGTTGCATTAGACATTTGTTCCTATGTGATGCAGGGCAAATTAATCTTTCTGGACCTTAGTTTCCTCACCTGTAAAAAGAAGAGGACTGGACTCAATGATCCCTGAGGTTCCTTTCAGCTCTAAACTTTTGATCCTTTGGTTCTGGGTTTTGTCATGAGAGACCATAATGGAGATTGCACTAGGCTTACAAGCTAAATATAACATGTTTGTTTTAAGTATTTCTTGGGTTTAACAATGTTTTGCATGTGTATACACATATACAGATTTTAAAAGAGAAAAACAACTAAAATCTGAAACACATAAAGGATCTTTTATAATTCTAACTTTTTTAAGAAACAAAACTGAAACCAAAATGGTGTCTGTGAAACTTCCCCACTGTTTTCTATTTCTCAATAGTAAATTCAGTAAGTGGGGGAAGTATGAGAGTGCTCAATTGGGCAACAGTCTTTAAGGGTGGGGATGAGGGAAGCTCACATCCCAGTCATTTCATGAACACTTTACAATTTTCTCAACTCCAACCATTGAGATTGACCATATCACGTACCTCATGCCCTCTCTCCTCTCTTCTCAGCACCTTTAGTAGTTCCATAGTGTCTACAGAATAAAATATAATCTCTTCATTTTTGTATTTAGAGCCCCACATGATGTCTCTTCACCTAAGCTCTTAGAATCGTTAGCTTCCTTTAAAGCTCAAATCAGGTGTCACCTCTTACCGGAAGTCTTTCCTGCGTCTCCTAGTTGCTACTGATCTCTCCCTCCTCAAATAATCTTGGATTTATTCATTAGTTCACATGTTGTACTTTCCAGTAGAATGTTAGGTCCTATGGGGAAAGGTCAATTTTTTATTTTTGTCTTTGTATCTCCCAAGCACTATCTTGTGTATAACATATGCTTAATATAGAATTTCTCCAAAGTATCTGAGGCTGAATTTGAACTCAGATCTATCTTGATTACAGGCTCAGTGCTCTATCCACTACAACCTAGCAACCTCTGATTTAGATGCAGAATTTAGAGCTGAAAAAAAAATCTTTAAGAGATCCTTCAGTTCAACCCCTTCATTTTACAAACAAGAAAACTAAGCCCAGGAAGGTAAAGTATCTTGGCCAAGACCAGACAGAAAGTTTACATGGCAGAGCTCAGATTCATTCCTAGGTCTCCAAATCCAGTCCTTTTTGCACTATACTGCCTCTCAGAGATCCCTTGATAAAATACAAACATAATACTTGGGAGAATATTAAATTACATTCAGCAAGCATATAGAGGGTGTTCCAGAAGTCTCTGGAACTGCTCTCTCCTGGTATGTGAATCATGATGAAGGGTCTGGCTATTGGCCTACTTCTTGTCCCCAGTCTACCCAGGAGTTGTACTGGCTGTCTGCCCAAGTCTGCCCTTGGTCTGGAGGATCAACATTTTCTAGCAGATTCCACACATACCTGTCAGGATATACCTGCTGCGCTTGGAGTTTCCTTCCATATAGACCAGAAAAAGGTGGAGATTTGAACTGTATGATTAGGATAGAATGTTACCTACTTCGAATTGATAACCTAGAAAGTATCAGTTGTCAATAGTATTATTGTCAGGGATAGCCAGGAACAAATGAAGATCTGTGGGCAGAGATGTGATGTAACCACAGTTATGAAGGAAGATTAGTCTGGCAATAGTATGAGGGATGATTTAAAGGGCAAGAGAGTGAAGGTGAAGAGAGTATTTAGAGTGCTATTTCTGGGGTTCAGGTGAGTGGTAATGAGGGCCTGCATTGGTGTGGTGACTAAAGAGGGGATGGATGGCTATGAGAAATGCCGCAGAAAAGAAATTAATAAGGTTTAGTAATCAATTTGCCATGAGAGAGGTATAAGAGAGGAAAAATTAAGGATACCCTTAATGTTTTGAACATGGGAGACAGGGTGATTGAGGCACCATAAACCAAAATAGTCATGGGGGAAGAAGAAGCATGTTTACTATAAAAGATAATACTTACATGGGAACAAAAAAAGTGAAAAATTAATGAGAAAGCAAATAATAAAAAGTATCTAAATCAAAAAAAAGAAGCTAATAAAATCAAAGTAAGATATGCCTAGTAAATGAGATAGAGACAATTAAAAATTACTGTAAAGCACCAACCTCTTTTAATGTTGTCACCAACAATATAATTATATGGTTTTACCTAACTTGAAAACATGATAAAATTCTTTCCCATGGAACCATCTACTTCTGCTGTTTCCAGAATCTCATAGTCCATGAGTTAATTGAATTTTGTTTTTTGCAAACTCATTTCAAGAATGCACTCTTCAAGCAGATTTCTCTTAATAATAATGATGATGGCTAACATTTATATAGTGCTTACATTGTCTCAGGCACCATGCTAAGTGCTTTGCAATTATTATCTCATTTGATTCTCCCAACAAACCTGAGAGGTAGGTGTTATATCTCATTTTACAGATGAGAAAACTGAGGCAAACAGAGGTTAAATTATTTGCCCAAGGTCCCACAGCTGGTAAGTGTCTGAGGTCAGATTTGAACTCAGGTCTTCTTGATTCCAGCCCAGTGTTGTATACATTTTACCACCAGCTGTCCTGGCATCCCATCGGGATGAATATCTGGCTATATCTGAAAAATTAAGTCTAATAAAAATATAACCAGAAAAAGGTGGGGAGTAGGATTGTATGATTATGATAGAATGTTACCCACCTTGTGGGCAGGGCCTAGTATAGTGCCCAGCATGCTTAATAAACAATTGATGATTTGATTATGCCCTTATTTGTATTATTGTTCATATTGAAAGTAGTACCATGGGGGGTGGCCAGGTAGCACAGCCAGTAAGAGCACCGGCCCCAGTGTCGGGATGACCTGGGGATGGAATCTGGGCTCAGATACTTAGCACCACACCCAGAAATAACTGGCCGTGTAACCTCCAGCAAGTTACTTAATCCCAATTGCTTTAAAAAAAAAAGTAGTACCATGGGCTTCATAGTAGGCAGCAAGATTGAAATGAAGAGAGAAACATGACTTTAATGCTCTAAACTTCATCACAAGGTGGATAAAATTTTTTGAAGCAGCTGGTTTAGTGATAAGCACTGAAGGACAACTCAGGAGACCTAGACTCATCCCAGCATTGTCACCAACTAGCGATTTGACAACTAGAGTGATTCTTTTACCTCTCTGGTCACATTTCCTCATCTATCAAAAGAGATAGTTGGCTTGGATAATTCCAAAGTCCTTTCCAAGTTTAAAAATGATATGAGTTTATTTCTCTGAAAAGTAAAAACAAACGTTAACTAAACATGAAAAGCATTTACCCTCAAATAATATTTTCCCTGATTTGTCTACTGCTAGAGCTGTGATTGCCTAAGACATTATTTACCAAAAAACTTTTGCACTAAAATAAAATAATTCTTCTAAAATTTGTCACCCTGGGGAAGCTAGGTGGCGCAGTGAATAGAGCACCAGCCCTGGAGTCAGGAGGACCTGAGTTCAAATTCAGTCTCAGACACTTAACACTTACTAGCTGGGTGACCTTGGACAAGTCACTTAACCCCAATTGCCCTGCCCTCCCCCCTCCAAAAAAGTAAATAAATAAATATTAAAATTTGTCACCCTGATATTTACACATCCTTAATTCTTAATATACATTCATAGTAATTATACAAATTTAAATTAATGTTCAGCTGGACTTCTCAATTGAATTGAAAACAAATGGTTTGAAAATAAAAGGTAGAATAGTAAGCCTAAGAACAGTAAGGGTTCAAACCACAATTAGTAGTTCCAAAGACTTATGTCCAAAAGAGAAAACACCCTGCCTGAGATGGCCAGATTAAGTCACCAGAATTATTTCATCATAACACAACTTGTACACAAAATATAAACTAAATTAATCACCAAGAAATTTATCAAAAAGGGGACTCTGTAAAAAACATTAGGAAGTTCAATTATTTGTTATGTTTAGATAAAAGAAAGAAACCAAAGGACTAGACTAGAAAGCAAGATTTCCCTTTAAAACATTTTCCTAATGTCTTTTTTAAAAACATAGTTGACTTCAGAATCACAGAATGACAGAGTTGAAAGTGACCCAAGGGGACATATAATTGAATCTATAACTCCATTGAATTCAAAGAAGTTGTATTAAAAACCTATTATGTGCAAAGCATATAAGTGTATAGGCAGTGACTTAATGAACAGCAAGCCAGCCTAAGATCCAGGAAGACCTGCGTTCAAATCTCACCTCTGAGACATACTGGCTGGATGACTCTGGGCAAATCATGTGCTCTAGGTAACTCATATAAGACTACAAGTTGCAGAGAAGGTTTCAACCTACATTGTTAAAAGCGAGTTTCCTCATCCTGAAGTCCCTTACAGCAGCAAAAGCACCATCCTTTATGTTCAGGGTCCAGTGCTGAACAGAATTAAAATCCTCAACCAGAAGAACAAAGCTCTATAAGTTTCAAGAATGATGAAATGTTGTTTGTCCTTCATTTCTAAGAACATCATAGGTTATGTATTAACTTGCACATGGATTGGATTTATGCGAGGCAAAGTTATGCAAAGTCATCAGCCTCCCTCTCTCTTCCAGTGTCATTGAAACTCAGTGGCAGGACCAAAGTCAAGACAACTGGCAATGGCCTGGGATGTAGTGGATGACTTTGGCATCTTGACCAAGTTCTAAGTGCCCCATGGCGCCTACTTCAGCCACCTTCATGGGTATTGGAACAAACTATTCTCAACTACCCATTCCACCAGGGGAAAGTCTTCACATACTTGGGGTAGATGTCCCCCTAAGTAGCCATCAGGTTTGAGGCCTATGGGTTACCCTCAACCTGGTTTAGCAAGTCTGCTGAGACAGTTTTACTGAGATATGGCCTCTGTGCTTGCTACAGTTTTTTGGAGCCACAAGTGAGAACTGAGTGACCAAAGGTGAATGAGCAGCCCTTCATGAGTTTCAAGGATGATGTGACTAGAAGAATGAGGGAAGGTGTCATTTGCCATGTCAGCTTTATATCCCCAAGTGTAGGCATATCAGCAGGTCACATTCCAGTTTCACCCTTGCCACACATCCCTCAAATGCTAAAATAACTCTCTCTGGCAAGGAATAATGGTCTCTATTTCCATACCCCAGCATTACAGAGAACCTCAGAGGCTGAAAGGACTTCACACAGTATGTAGTCCAACTCTTACCTGAACAAAAATCACTTTTTTTTTTAATATAACTAACAAGTAGTTAGCCAGCCTTGGTTGAAGTCTTTGTGGGGAAGGACCTACTGTCTCCAGAAGCTGCCCATTCCCCTTTTAGAAATTTTCCTTTTCATGATGCCTACATCATGCCAATCTGTTTCTGTAAGTTTCTTCTGTTGCTACTAGTTTTGCCCTCCGGGGGTCAAATAGAACAAATACTCATCTAGCATCAAAGGAGACAGCATTCCATTATTTTAAGCTGGATCAGGATCTTTCTAAATCCTGTTTGTGTCTAGAATAGTGTCTTACATATGGCAGCTAATCAAAAAAAATGCTTGTTGAATGCATGGATATATAACCCTTCTAGTATCAGAAAAGGCCTGAATCAATTGGGGTAGGTATTTCTCTGCTTATGGGCTAACAACTACCACCCAGGATTTTGAAGAAGTCTCTGCACTAGAAAGCCTACCTACTCCCTACAATGACTCAGGCAAAAATGAAATCAGAGGCAATTTTATTACCAAAAATCACTGGGAGAGGAAAACAAAGAAAATCTCCACAATACCTTAGCTTATTGTGACTCCCAAGTTCACTGTTCTTAAGTGAATGTCACGGAGTCACAATGTTCATGTTTTGGGTCTGGGTATAGAAAGTTAAGTTTTCTCATCTGTACAATGAGAGGATAGGACTAGATCAGGTCTGTAGCTTTGTACCAGGGAACCAGAGTTTGACAAGGTTGATAGTACTTGGAATTCCTTAGTAGCTTAGAAACAACAGAGTTAGTTGGCAAGAATAATTGAAAATATGAAACTACAAGAGAATTTCCTCCTCCCTCCTCTCTGTCTGTGGTAGGCCACACAAGGGAACTCACCACTCACCTAGTTTGCCATGTCCACTCCACATAGCCTTCTCAGAGGGCATCTTTTGCCATGTGGTTTGTGCTACTTGCAAAAAACTGTGAATTGTTGTCTAAAATCCTATGCTCACCTTCTGACCTTTCTACCAAAAATGATCTTTCCCTCTTCAGATTTTGCATAGTACTTTGCTGGGTATTCACACTTGTCACATTCTCCCTTAATTGCAGTTGGGTACATCTTCACCCGTCCTAGGACCCAATTCTACCATAAGCTGCCTAACAGCAGGGTTTGTGTGGGATGTCCTTTTTGATCCCTAGTGCTCAGCACATGACCATATTCATAGCAGATGCTTAAAAAGAGTTTGTTGAATGTTGTTAAAATGACACTGTCACCTAATTGACTACGCACTCAGCTAAATCTTCTTAATAATTAAAATGCTTATGTAGATGAAAAAAACAAGCTAGTTTTTACTCGGTATTTATACCATTTGCTTTTTAACCTAAGGTAAAGCATGAACATGGTTCTCAGTGAATCACTCTAACTTACTTAAGAATGGAGTTGCTTTGAAGCTTAGACATTTTTTAGAAGGAAGGTCACTTCCACAGACAGAACAGTGAAGGGGAAACTGGAAACACATGTGTAAGGACAGGTGAAAACTAAGGCTGCCACTTGTATCTGGGCAAACATGCCTTCAGCTCTACTTCCCTTTATTTAAATTCAAATGCCAACCAAAAAGGCTGAATGGTTCTGAGTCTTTCATCAGATTGGGGTTTTTTTCCAATTAGTAAAATAAGTGCATTTACACAAGCTTTTCAGACCTGAGAAAAATTTGCAAAGCAATACTTTGCACTTCCTGTATTAACTAACTGAATACGTATAGCAAAATTAACTCCACCAACACTTTTGCTTTTATTTGCTTTTATATTTTGCTTTTTTTATTTGCTTTTAACAGCAAAACAAAGTGGATTCTTTCCTTTTCCTATGCATTGCTGTTCTGCTGACCTTTGCTAAAAGAGTTCTTTTCCTGTCTTCTCCTTGACTATATAGGTACACACAAACACACACACACATACACACACTTCAGTATTATATAATCTGCTATCCTTAAAAGTGAATTCAGTACAGGATTGATCCATCTTATCATTATTTGTTATTGTTTATTTGTTTCAGTCATATTCAACTCTTCATGACCCCATTTGAGGTTTTCTTGACAAAGAAAGTGGAGTAGTTTGCCATTTCCTTGTCATTTTACAGCTGAGGCAACTGAGATAAATAGGATTAAGTGATTTGCCCATGGTCACACAGCTAGTATGTGTCTGATTTGAACTCAGGTTTTCCTGACTCCAGGTCTGCCCTCTGTCCTCTATACCATCTAGCTGGCCTAGGGGCCATCTTTGATCCGTTGAAATAAGGTTGAGTTATAGATATTCCAAAAGAATTTAGTTCTATAACAGTCTCATGGCATGGAACCAAAGATAGTCTTATAGTTAATTTCTACATATATATCCATTGTGTTTATATGAGAACCTGCTCTCACCTGGCTAGATGACAGTTCTTTTTTTTGCTTTTTGGAGGGGGGAGGGAAGGGCAATTGGGGTTAAGTGAATTGCCCAAGGTCACACATCTAGTAAGGGTTAAGTGTCTGATGCCAAATTTGAACTCAGGTTCTCCTGACTCCAGGGCCTGGTGCTCTACTCACTGTGCCACCTAGCCATGACCTTGCTGCCCCCTAGATGGGGGTTCTAATTAGACATTTCTCATGCAATCTATTTGAAAAATAAATTCCACTGGTCTTGAAAAAGACATGGATGGAGATAATCCCCTCACTTGGTAACTTCACGATCAAACAACCAGAAGCATATTAAAACTTAGATTTTAAGATAATATAGACCTTTACGTCTGCTGCATAAAGAAACCCACTAGTTTCTTACACTTCTCCTTTGGTGATCAGGCTTCTATTTCATGCTGAACCTCAAGCAGTTTTCTGGGACAGGGATAATACGAACTCAAGTACAATCGATCTATCATGACCAGGCCTACATTGCTAGAGTCTTCCACAGAGCTCATTCAAATACATATTTCTTAAGCACTGGAGAAGAGACAAACACAACTCAACCCCTGCCCTACAGGTGCTTACATTGTACTAGGAGATAAAAGACGTTCACAGTAATTTCAATAGAAAGAAAGAATTCTGTGTTTCTGGAAAGGCCTTGTGTAGGACGTAACAGTTAAACTGTGCTTTGAAGAAGCTAGGGATTACAAGAGGTAGCAGTGAGGACAGAATGTATTCCAGGCACGGGGTCAGCTCAGAACAAGGCAGACAAGTGGCAAGTGGAACAATGTGTCCAGGGAACAGCTAACTAACAGGACTGTTTGATCATAATGGAAAATATGTGAAGTGGAATAACATGAAATAAGACGGAAAAGGTAGGCAGAAGCTCTACTGTGAAAGATTTTAAATGCCAGGAAAAGGATTTTGTGTTTCATCCTAGAGAATATTAGGAATCACTGAAGACTTTTTAATAGGAGTGACATTAGTCAGGTCCGTGTCTGTAATTGAAGCCAAGGGAATGAATGAGATGGTAAGGAAGAGATTATAGCTCAAAAATAGGAAAAAAAAAAAAAGACAGAACCTTGAAGAACTCTCACTTTAAGCTGCCAGGAAGATAAGGATTCAGTGAAGAAGGTGAAGTTCCAAAGATAATAATAGCCTAGATAAACAGTCTAGAGGTTAAACGAGATAATTTGTTTAATCAACCTAACTGCCCATTTATGCTCTTTCAGGTAGGCAAGAATGGGCAGTCATAGATAATGGCATCTATATGATTGCTGACCAATATCACACTCAAACCTCCCCAAGCCACTGCTATACTTGTCTATCACCAAGTTTGACATTCTACCCCTATAAATACTATGTTTGGATTAATGGATTTGCAATCTTCAGGAATTCCCAGTAAAAGTGGAAATGCTTAAGAGAATTTACACAATTAGCCACAAGCTTAATCAGGGATTAGGTTATCACTAGCTGTCACTTTAGAAAGTAGAGAGCAAAACCCTGATGGAATTATACAAAAGCAATTTTTAATTGGAGAAAGTGGAGAGAAGTCTAGAGGTTGAAATACTGAACAGGGAGGACAGGCCTGGGTGTAATAAGCTTAGTAAGATATTTTTTGACAATCAAAGGGTAGCAGGAGGACTTTGTCTAATTGGAAATTTTCTCTAAGGTCAGCCTTGGCTCAGAAGCCTAATTTCAGAGTAGCTTTGTTTATTTAACTAAATGAAACTAAGGGAAAAAAGTGATAAGCTCATTTAAAATTTTAAATCTAAAATGGTATAGGAAAAAACAGAGCAAACTGATCCCTTATGATTAAAATATAGATGCATATGTGTATATGCATATATCATTATATAAACATATGATCTAGCTATATAAATGTATATAAACATGTCTGTGTATCTCCTGATCAGATGTCTAAATAAGCATGTTATTGTTAAGTTCGGTCCAACTCTTTGTGATTCCATTTAGGGTTTCTTGACAAAGATACTGGAGTGGTTTGCCATTTCCTTCTCCACTTCATTTTACAGATGAGGAAACTAAGGCAAACAGGGTAAAGTGATTTGCCCATAGTCATACAACTAGTAAGTGTCTGAGGCTAAATTTGAACTCAGGTCTTCCTTACTCCAGGCTCAGTGCCACCAAGATGCCTCTCTAAATAAGTGTACTCTTGTGGTGATATAATCAGCATTTATAAATCACAGTTTTTCCATGATTTGTAAATAAGTAAATATACTTGTCATACATATATGTATGTATATATATACACATACATATTGTTATATAAAATTATTTCAAAGTGTTTGAGCATTATAACATCCATTGTAACCATAAGCATAAAGACTATGATTGTAATAAAGAGTCCCTTAAAATAAATTATGCAAATTTATTCTGAAAAAAATCACCAAGAAAATGAAAATCCAACTTGGAGAATTAATAGGAAAAATTCAATAGAATTTTTGGACATTTTATATATCTATATATCTATATCTATATATAGATATAGATACACACACAAACATTCCTTTTTTAGGAATATGTCTATCTGTGTGTATACATACATATTCCTTTTCATATGCTAGCTAGTCAGAAAAGAAGGCCAAAAGGCAATTTTATATAAAAAGTATGGTAATCATTCTTAATTCTTCCATCTGAAAACAGAAAATTTCAATAAATTGTGGCATCATAATAGCTAGCAGTAGGTAGCATATATAGAGTGCTTTCAGATTCACACAGTTCTTTACTACTTGTATCTCATTTGAGCCTCATAATAATCCTGGGAAGTATGTGATATTATTATTTCTATTTTATAGATGAGGAAACTGAAGCAGAAAAAGTTAAGTCACTTGCCCAACATCACACAGCTAGTAAGTTTTTGAGTCTGGATGAATGCATACATGTATGTTTACGCACATATGTATATATGTTTATATGTGTGTATATGTATATATCACACAGAGAAACATATCTTAATGTTGATCTAAAAGTGGAATGACCCCAAGACCTCCACTTTATTTTGTATTTCTATAGTAGTCATCATGAAATATCGTATTTTTATGTTTAGCTATATTTGTATCGTCTCCCTGGAGGGTGTGGATCATATCTCATGTAAACTCTGTATCATGTGAAATGCAAATACATTTCCTATCCCCCCCTTACCCCTCTACACACACACACACACACACACATCAGGGACTTAATAAATTTTACTGATGAATGATTCTCCTTCCCCTAAGAGCTTTAAAAAAAAACACCACCACCATAATTATCAATGCCACAGATAGAAGGTTGGATCATAGCATCTGAAGAACCTTAGAGATAATTTAGGTCAAACTTCTCATTTGGTAGATGAGTCAAAAAAGAGGCTTTGCAAACTTGTTATTTGCCTAAGGAAATAAAGTTGGTAAGTAGAAGAGCTAGGATTTGAAATCGTCTTATCTGACTCCCAGTTTAGTATCTTTTCTACTATATCATGCTTCAAGATGATGATTTATCTATGACTATCCACTAAGAAATCTTTGATTCTGAACTGATTATTTCAAGTCTATCAAACTCCACTCCTCCCACTTCCTTCCTTTCCAAGAAAAATTTTTACCACCTATTATATGGTAAATAGATTACTATCTATTCTACCTATGAAGATCGCATATATTCTTTTTATTTTTGAACCTATGATCCTGCTTACAAATAAAGCTACCTACCTCAGCCCCTTAAAGTTGAATGTAAATATAAATAAATGTAAACAATTCACTTCTATGAGTCAAAACTAGGGTAGGGGCAATGGAGATTTGACCCAGTGCAATGAATTCAGAGGGTCCTAAAAAATAGAGTACTTCCTCTCCTGCCTGTTACATTGCCAAGGCAGCGGCAGTGGTGGTTTTATCCCAGCATTACTTCTTCCTCCTTTCAGCATCCCCTCACCACTATAATTCCAAATACTTGAAGGGCACTCCCCAACTCCTGCATCCCCTTTCTTGGCACAGAAATTCCTAGTTATGATTTTCCTCTTCTCTCTTCTTTGCTCTTCTCTCTCTCTCTTTCTCTCCTCTGTACCCCTTTAGAAGGCAGTAAGTAAGCATCTCACAGTTATGTCAAGCCTCAGAAAAGGTTCCTTTCTTTTTCCCTAAAAGGATTAATGATTACCAAGATAAGAAACTTCCTTCTGTCAGGTAAGTCAACCTTCATAATTCTTCCATAAAAAAAAAGTTTGAAACTAGAAATTCAGCCTCAGACATCATTCCATTTTCATATTTAGATAATTCAATCCAATTCCACAAATATAGTCCACATCTACCATATACAAGAGGACAGAGCCCAAACTCTGGCTTGCTTGACACAATGTTCTGAAGGGGACAACACAGGGTGAAGGGAAATATAAAACGTTGATTCAGCAGGCCTGCAAACTGCTTCATGATCTTTTATATTTAATTCTCAACTTTCCAACAGAGTATACAACATACTTTGAACTGAGTTTAACAGTAAATTACGACCGCTTGTTTAAGCTTTTCTGCCTATTTGTGTTGATGAAAGCATTTTATATTTACATTACATTTCTCTTGTGGAGGAAAACAAATACCTGTCCCATATCTATTTTCTGCGTACACTGAATATTCTACTCCCCACTTTGGGGAGATTCTAAACAGGAGCCAAACCTCAACTTTAAGTAACTTTCTCCTGGGTTGCCAGAGTGGAGGTGTTATAAGCCAAAAAGTGTGAGAAAAAGAAGTTAACCCCTATCATTAGAGGCCAGGCTTTTCCAGGACTGAACATAGATCCACTAACAAAATCTTTTGAGTGGAGAGGGAGAAGGTGTAGTACCCCAGCTCAAGGATCAAACAACAGTTATTAATTATTAGATAAATAAATATAAAATATAAAGCGCTTAACCTCTTAGCACTCTAGGCAATTCCTAGATAAAATACGGAGAAAGCAAAAAAAAAAGTGATTGTAGAGTTGGGGGAGAGACTAACAACTGGGGGAATTATAATAGTTAATATTTATATAGAATTTTATGATAGTTAATATACATGTAACACTTTATGAGGCAGTTAGTTAGGTGGCACAATGGATAAAATGCTGGTCCTGGAACCAGACTCATCTTCCTGAGTTTAAATCTGGCCTCAGACAATTACTAGGTGTGTAACTGTAAGCATGTCACTTACCTCCATTTGCCTCAGTTTCCTCATCTGTAAAATGAGCTGGAAACGGAAATGACAAACCACCCCAGTATTTTTGCCAAGAAAACCCCAAAAGGGGTCCCAAAGAGTTGGACACAACTAAAAAAAATGACTAAACAACAAATGTAGTACTTCAAGGTTTGTAAAATTTTATATATATGTATATAAAATATATATATATGTACACACATATATTTATATTTGTGTATACAATACCTATACACAAATGTATATATTACCCACTTATATACATACATATATGTATATATACACACATACATGCACACACACACTAAACTTTGAAAGGTACTAGTGATTCTAGGAGGTAGAGATGAGAACAGAATATATTCTAGTTATGGGGGACAGTTTGTGCCCAGAGACAGGAAGTGAAATGTCACCTATGTGAGACAGCAAGTAGGTCAATTTAGCTGAACTATAGAGTGCTTTTTTGAAGGGGAGGAATGTGTAATAAAGGTAGAGAAGTTAACTGGAGCCAACTTGTGAAAGGCTTTAAATGCTAAACACAGTCTTTTGTATTTATTTAATCCCTAAGAAAATAGGGAGCCACTGGAACTTTTTGCAACAGGAGAGTGATGCATGAGTGAGTTGCAGCTGGCACATTTTATGATGGATATTATCAAATCAGAATATATCCAGAGGAGGAGGATCAAGATGTTAAGAGGACAGAAAAACCATGTCATATGAAAATGATTAGAAGAAAGTAGGGTTATTTGCCTTGGAAAAGAAAAGACTGAGGGGAGACATGATATAGCTGTTTCAAATATTTAGAAGGGGCCATGTGAAAAGAGACCAATGGGTAGAAGTTGTAGGGAGGCAGATTTTGTAAGAATGACCTTGCTGATAACTAGAGAGATCTAAAAATGGCATAAGAACTGAACAGCCACTTATTGGAGATGATACAGAAAAGAATCATACATCAGAGAATGGTTAGATCGATGAGGGGTTCTCAATCTGGGATAGATTTCAGGGGGTCTGAATTGTATGGGAACATATATATGTATGTATGTTTGTATATACACATATCAACACATTTAATTTCCTTTGTAATATTAGGTATATTTTATGTATTTAAAGACATTGGCTAGGTGGTACTGTAGAGACAGTGCTAGCCTGGAGTCAGAAAGACCTGAATTCAAATCTGGCCTCAGGCAAACTTACTAGTTGTGCAGCCCTGGGCAAGTCACTTCACTCTGTTGGCCTCAGTTTTCTCATCTATAAAATGAGCTGGAAAAGGAAGGCAAACCACTCCAATATCTTTGCCAAAAAAATCCTAAATGGGATCGTGAAGAGTTGGACACAACTGAAATGACAGAATGACAAAACAAGAAGCCATTCTGAGAAGGGGGTCTATAGATTTCATCAGACTGCCATAAGGGACCATGACACACACAAAACTTTAAGAACCCCTGGACTAGATGTTATTTCAAATCTGTTCCAACTCTGAGATTCTATGGTCTATAATTTTGTCATTTTGAAATCCTCTGCCTGACTGTTTTCTCAAAGGCTCTTAGCAGTTGTACACAACAGATTAGCAGTAAAACATAGGAGTCTAAGTATATGACCACCACACAAAGAAGGTAAAAGATTTGTAATAAAACCTAAGGGGTTACTTCTATAGTAAGTCCCATGGTAACCTATATAGATGAGTCAGGAAAGAAGAACATCACTTCATTCCACAAAAACTTGGGAAGATTGAAGATAACCAACTAAGATGAAAAACTGTATCAATAAATCAAGAACAAGTTTAGATGAAGAAACTAAGTGAGTTGCCTAACATTTGACCAAAATAACTTAACCAAGATTAATTACATAAAAACTACTCTGTCTCCTTCCCACCACCAATCACATGGAGTATAATGGTGCTTCAACAATTAGGAGATTCTACACTCAATTTTGGTCACAAAATAGATGTGTCACAGAGTCAATATTCTGAAGGTACTAACTGCATGTATATGTTGAGAAAGGGGAAGAAGGGATCAGTTGTACAGGATGGAGATATGCTATGGAAAAAGTTTTTCTGAAGGTACATCCACAATTTGGCCATTGGTGGGGATGGGGCGGAGAAGGGGGAAAAAGGAATAATGGAATGTGTTTCAGTATATTAAAAACAAGACTGCCTAAAACTATGTTT
This sequence comes from Petaurus breviceps papuanus, assembly GCF_028583685.1. NCBI lineage: Eukaryota > Metazoa > Chordata > Mammalia > Diprotodontia > Petauridae > Petaurus > Petaurus breviceps. Next base: position 455,052 of record NW_027187150.1, read on the forward strand.
GATTCATAGTGGAAGTAAAGTTGGAGGATTTTTTTTTCAGATCATCAAGACAGGATGCTTGCCACTGACAACTACTAAAAGTATATAACGATGGAAAATTCAGTTAGCAAGTACATACAACAAGACAACTAGCAAATCAACTATGTGTTGGCTGATGCAATCAATCAGCAAACATTTATTAAATGCCTACTATGCCACAGGGACCGTCCTATATAGTGGGGATAAAAATGCAAAAAATGAAATAGTTCCTACTCTTGAGGAGCTTTCATTTAGACAGAGAAATGTCTGGAGCCAGTCTGAAATCAGGAAAGGTTTCTCATATAAAATAGTGCTTGAGCAGCATCATGAAGGGATTCTATGAGGTAGAGATGAGGAATGACTGGCACAAAGACAGAGCAATGAGAGTTGGAATGTTAGGTGTGAGGAACAGAGAGAAGACCAGTTCATCAAGATCATAAAGTGCAGGAAGGAGAGTGATATATAATGAGGCTGGAAAAATAGGTTAGAGTCAGGTTGTGAAAGGTTTTCAAAGCCAAACAAGATTCTGTAAGCAATGGAGAGCCTCTAGAATTAACTGACTGGGGCAATGGCCAGGTCAGAGCTGTACTTACTGGAAATCATATTGGCAGTATGTGGAGGATAGTTTGGAGTGGGGAAAGACATAAAGCAGGGAGAACAATTAGGAGGCCTTGGATATAACACCTTGGGTGCTGTGAATTATAACAGCAGGCATAATTTTGCTAAAATTATACACAGTCAAGTTTCTGTTGTATTAATAGAGGGACCATAAGTGTGAGCCTGAGAATATTAAAAAAAAAAATTACTACAGCACATGCTGAGATGGAACTAAAATAACAAACTAATCAATCTTGGTCAACAAAATACTCATCCTGATATTTAAAATGACTAACAATGCCATGGAAAGTATGGTTATAATTGTACCATTTTGTAGAATCATTTATAGGACCCAGTGCAGAGTAAGTAAATGAGTGTATGGCTCTGGCAGAGGAGTTGAGGTAAAGGATAGTCAAGTTAATCTCAACCAACAAGAAGTGTTCCCCATAGGCTGGTTTCCCATACATGGAATGTGGAGAAATCTATCATCCTTTAGTATCAATTTGAATGTCTGTACTTTTAAGCATTTTAGTGTTTTCTATTCTAACAATAAATCATAATGTTGGCCAATTAGAGCATACATCCAAAATAAGTTAGGACCAGAAGAATGAATGGAGTCATTCATTAATTTAATTTATTTAATAATCAATAAATTATTTAATTTATTAATTTAATTAATTTCCTATTATGTGTACATTTCTATGCTAGGTACTGAGGAAAATACAAAGATAACCATGTTCTATCCCTGGCTTTCAGGAAGCCACCGCAGCATAATGGGGTATAAAAACCACTATGCCATTCATATATTATTACTGTCTTAAAATAGCAATGCAATTTGAACTATTATTCCCTAGTTTACTTAGGGAATTGATTTTAAAATAAAGAATAATATGAATGTGGATAATTAAAAATCTTTAAAGGCCCTTACTCTTCAAATGAAAGTCTTAACTGTCATGAAAATGAGGTTTACTTAAAAGAAAAATCTGTGACTTTACCACTGTTGTCAAAGATATTTACACCCTAACCACTTTTCTATATATCTGAGCATTGACCTAGACTAGGGATGGGGAGCCTGTAGCCTTGAGGCCACATGTGGCCTTCTAGGTCCTAGGTCCCTTCTAGGTGGGGCCTTTTAACTGAGTCCAAGTTTTACCAAATCCTCTTATTAAGGGGATTTGTTCTGTGAAGTTTGGATTTAGTCAAAGGTCCACTCTTGAAGACCTAGAGGGCTACATGTGACCTCAAGGCTGAAGGTTTCCCATCCCTGACCTAGACCATTCCATCTGCCAGTTCTGTGGTAAATTGAGTGATATCACCATAGTTCCCCCACTAACTACAGCTTCCTTCTTTCAGAAATTCTCTCTTTCCTTTTCCCATTTTTGGTGATGTGTCTGCCTGTAGTTTTCTTCCAGAATTTTGCTATTCAACTGCAATGAGGGCTTCAGGGGTGCTAAAATGTGAGGGGCTATGAATTTAAGGATTTCAATGCATAGTTCCTGCTCCTGAAATTGTCCCTTGGCTCAGGTACCAATTATGTACAGTGGCAGTGAAGGCCCACAGTATTGTGGACAGACAAGTAGAGAGACACTTTAGAAACCACTTTCTAAAGATTAGCACTATCTGAAAGGATATATTAGCACTGTCCAAAAGATAATAAAATTATGAAATAAGGATGAGATGAGTTTTCTTTTGGGGATGTGTGTGGCAGAGCTTACAATTATTTAATAGGTATTGGTGCCATCTGATAGAAAGTACCAATGGACACTTTCCAAAGGAAATGAAAGCCTGAATTATCACTTTCTGTACATGACTCATCCCACATTTAAAATATATAACACACCTGTAGTATTATTTTGAATAACACATACAAAGCAAGTCTAATTTTTCAAAAGTTCATTAAAAAAGCCTATATAATTAAACAGCACAATGACTCATTTTAAGAAGCCAATGTGAAATAACAACTCCTCCCAGGGCTGAGAAACAGCAAACCAACTACACAAGTGCTTAATAATCACAGGAAGTAAAGCACATATTTACTTAATCCAGGAGAATTTGGAAGTTTGTATGGGAGGGGTGGGAGTGGTTCAGTGTCCTCCAGAAAGTAATTATTTCTCTCAACCCTGGCACCACAAACTTCTCTCCTCCATTCCTCAAAAAGCCCTGTGAAGGAGCCGATTCAAGGCCACAACAGTTTCCTGTTAACTTCCTGTCCCATTGTCACTTTCTGTCAAGACAGAGCAAGTCATGGGAAAGATACATAGCCTGGTAGGAAGTTCAATAAATAATCAATGGAACAGAACTTTTACATGAGTTCTCAGAAAGTTTAGTCCTCCTGAATGTTTTAAAGAAAATATGAAATAACTTTGTTGATGAAGTATTTAAGTGGAATCTTATAAAAATAACCTATTAATAAGTTAAATCTATATCTAGACTGAGTCATTTTATATGGCTTTTTAATAAAGACAAGTGCAGCACATGTCCTCCCCTCTCTATCACCTCAGAAGCATTTGTTGAAATTAATGCCTCCTGAAATCCCAAAGAATTTCCTTCTGCATAGAATAAAGTTGGGAGAATACTGTATTTTACGAGACAAGAAAGAGATCAGGAAGCTAAAAGTCTTTTTTCTCTCGAGGTACAAGTCACTCAATGGACCGGCATCTTACCTCTTCCCAGATACCTAAGTGACGCCCAGTGATCACTTCCCTCCAGAAACCCACGAGTTCTGAGAACTTTCGCTTTCTTGTCCTGTGGGGTACGTATTATCAGAGAGAAATAGCAACATAGACGGGGGGAAAACTAACCGAGAACTGAAATCGCTGCCCTTTTCGCTGTCTTCTCAGGCGCCGCTCCAAGTTGGGTGCAGTGGGAGAGAGGAAAACCTGTTGCCTAAAAAGAGCTCCTCCGGCTGCACTCTTGAGACCTTGGCACTTCTGGGCTCGGCTGGGCTCGTCAGGCCCCCTGCCCGACTACTGACTGGCTTAACGCGAGGTGCCACAGCTTGGCTCCAGGACAGGGTCCTTAAGCCCCCAACCTTTCCGCGCGACCACGTCCTGGCTGTCACAGGTAAAGAGGACTAGGAGCGCGCTTGCTAGGATGGGAAGGCGGCGTCCCTACAGCCCCACTAAAGACAAAAAGTCGATCCTGAACTAGTTTCTTCTCCTCTTTCTTTTTTTCGTTTCCTTTTTCTTTCTTTTCTCTTTTTGTTCCCACTCGCCCCCCAGATCAGCAGCTTAGCCCCCGGCTGAAGGGAAGGATAAGAGATGGACCCCACAATGATCCTATCGCCGCTGGGTCCTCTCCAACTAGGCGAGAGGAGAGAGGATGGGAGACCAAACAAGTCGGGAGGAGGACCGAGTGTGACGAGGGCAGTGGAGGGGCGTGTTTCTGTGGGTATCTGAGCGATGGTTTCCTTCCAGCACGCCTGGGCTCCACCAGGGGTTGGTGGAGGCACGATGGGCTTTCCCAAACCTCGTGGAATCTCCGCAGCGCGGGGTGAGGGTTGGGCGTCCAGCTCATTTCCCAGAAGCTGAAGAAACCCACGGCGTGGGTGGTGACAGCAAAGAGCCAGACCCAAGCAGGGTCCTGCTGAGGGCGCGGTGAGTTTGGCATTTGTTCCAGGATAAACCTGGCTGGGGTCTTAGGTGAGTGGTCCAGCCGCGTACTCAAGAATACCTAACTGCAGCCTAGCCTTGAAGAAGAATGCTTTCTCGGCCCCCCCCCCCCCCGGCTGTCCCTCATCTCCTGGCCCACGTAATATCTGATCTTTGTCCTTCTCCGCTACAGTGTTGGTCACTTCACCCAAAGTTATGTTAATTTCATAGGCACAGAGCCGTGGGCTGCTAAATATTTAAACAACTGGCTGTGTGGGAAAAAACGTTCGAAAGGCACACCTTTAAGTTTAACAGTATTGTTAACATTTCCATCTCTTACATCTAGTGTTTGCTGATTTCTGAGGTGTAAATGTAAATGAAAATTTAACAATTGCCTCTTGGAGCCCCGAAGAATCTCCACAGCAACCCTGCTCGAGATTGCTTCTATCCCTTCCAGTTTTATATGTATATAGGATCCTTCGATCAGTTCAACATCCTTTATTTTACAGATAAAAAAAAGTGATGTCCAGAGAAATTAAGTAATCTGCCTAGCCTAGAGGGTACATAGCTAGTAAACAGCACAGTCCGAACTTGAAACCAGGCAGGTCTCATGATTCCAAATACAGTGAACTTCCTTCCCACTACATCTTGTTACTGTTAACAGGAGCTGTACAGTTTTTTACTCCCCGCACCCTGCACAGTCATTGAAAACACCTGGAGAGATGAAAACTAATGTTATGGGAGGAGGAAACGGGATTGATAATTGGTATGAGATGGGTATAGTGAAAAGAGTAAATAAATTTGGGGTTGGGAGAGACCTTCTGAGACTTAAGAGATGTATGACTATAAGGAAATCACTTAACAACTCTAGGCCTCAGGTTCTTCCTCAGTAAAAATCAATTTAGTAATATCTATGGGACTTTCCTGACATCTCATAATAGAGATAGTGAATTTAAAGTGCTATGTAACTCTTTTTTTTTTTTTGCTTTTTGGAGGGTAATTGGGGTTAAGTGACTTGCCCAAGGTCATACAGCTAGTTTTGTGTTTAGTGTCAGGGCCACCTAGCCGTCCCTTGTACTATGTAAATCTTAAAGCCCTATATACTTGTGAGCTGTTTATGTATTTTTGACAACCATAGTCATATTTGATTGCTAGCTACTTGTAAGTGTAGTATGCCATGAGCTACCTTCCAACTCAGACTCATACTCTGGGTTGGGTACCCCATAGAGTAGTTACTACCCTAGGATTAAAGGGTTCTTCTCTATTCCTAAATCTTGCTTTCAGGCCACAACCAGTGTACTTACCTTTAACAGTGATGATGATGATGATGGTGGTGGTGGTTGCCAACATTTATATAGGACTTTATATAAATGATAGTTATTATACTAAAGTGCCAAACGCTATACTAAGTGCTTTACAATTATTATCTTATGTGATCCTCACAACAACCCTGGGAGACAGGTGCTATTATTATCTCCATTTTATAACTGAGGAAATTAAGGCAAAGAGAGGTTAAGTGACTTGCCCAAGGTCACAGAGCTAGTGAATGAAAGAGGATGGATTAAAACTCTGTTACTGTAATTGGGGAGGGGAGAGGAGGGAAGAGGAGGAGAAGGAGAAGAGAGGATATATATACATACATATACATATATATATATATATATATATATATATATATATATATATATATATATACTTAAACCTCTACTACACTAGCAAAGTGTGGTCCTTCCATATGTACTCTTTTGCTATTCAGAACTTTTCATTTCTCTATTAGCATTCAATTAATTCAACATATATCCCTCTTTTGTCCCAATGTGTGCTATATCCAAGGTGGTTTGCCCTCCTTGTCCATCCCTAGACAGAGTCTGACTGAAAGGCTAACATAACCATCCATAAGTCTCTCTACATCTGAGCTTGATTATTAAGTTCCCCTCTGGGTATGAAACTGTGCTGTGCGTTTAGCATACAGATCAACAGAGCAGACATTCCCTTGTCCTGGTATGTCCAGGTAAAAAAATAAAGAGAAAATGACTCAAGAAGAGTCTAAATTCCATTCAAGAACCAATGGGCAATTTCTAATAGCTAAAAATAGTAATAGATAACATTTACATCGAATTTTAAGGAATGTCAAGTGACTTACATATGACTTCATTTGTGCCTCAGAACAACCCTGTGTGGTAAATACTGTCATTATCTCCATTTTACAGATTAGGGAGCTGAAACTGTGACAAGTTAAGTAACTTGCTCCAGGTCATACAGCTAAGTGTCTTAGGAGGGATACAAACTCATGTTCCTCAGACTCAAAGTCCAGTGCTCTATTACACACTCGACTGTCTAAATAATGTGTATTGTTGTATGATGGCAAAAGAAAAGTGAAATTTCATTGTTTCCCCATTAAATGCAATGCACTTTATTTTGGTATATAATTGCTTGTTTAAGCCTTTCTTTTCCATCCACACTAAGGTCTGGCCTAGACCATTTATTGAGAGAACAGCAAGTCTCTGTCTCTCTGTCTCTCTGTCTCTCTGTCTCTCTCTCTCTCTGTGTCTCTCTCTGTCTCTCTCTCTCTCTGTGTCTCTCTCTGTCTCTCTCTCTGTCAATGACTGACAATTAGCAGAATAAAACAAGATCTCTATACTTCTCTGGAGCCCAATTTCCTCTCCTACAAAATGGGGGATTTACATTATATATATATATATGGTCCCTTTTCAGTTCTTAATATTGTATGACAATCAATTTTGACACAGAAAAAAATACTTATTAATTTTTAAAAGCTAAAAAAAATTAATTTAAAAATATTCCTCTTTCGGGTGGCTAGATGGCACAGTGAATAGAGTACCAGCCCTGGAGTCAGGAGGACCTGAGTTCAAATATAGCCTCAGACACTTGACACACTTACTAGCCTTGTGACCTTGGGCAAGTCACTTAACCCCAATTGCCCTGCCTTCCTCCCTGCAAAAAATAAAAATAATATTCCTCCTCTCAGTATTTCACATTGGTTTTATTTTACCCTCGGGACACAAAATTCCAGGTTTCTTTCATGTGACTTTATCATATCTAACAGTGCTTATTTACAGATATAAATCTTCTAGCATCCTTAGTTCTAATCAAACAAGTCTGATAAGACTGTAAACTCCTTGAGGGCAGGGACTGTATTTTATTTATTTATTATATTCCCAGCACTTAGCACAATGCTTGACACATATGTAGATGCTTAATAAATATTTGTTGGACTAGATTGGAAATATTCCACTTATCATTCACTTAAAATCTGCCACCCTTAAGTCTTTTTATGGGATATCCTTTTTGTGTAAAGCTTTCTTTCTCTCATCCTTGGAGATATTAGTCAATTAGTCAATCAACAAGCATTTATTAAAGAAGGAAACAAACCTTTATCAAGCACTTACTACATGCCAGGCATTGTACTAAAAAGTTTACAAAAATAATCTCACTTAAACCTTGAAATAACTACTCTATACACTGTGCCACCTCCTTGCATTAAGCACTCATTATGATATGTGCCAGCCACTGTGCCCTAGGTTCTGAGGATTAAAAAGACAGTTTGTACTAAGGCAAAGAAATGAGAGGTAGAGGGTGGCCAAGTAGCACAGAGAGTAAGAGCACCGGCTCTAGTGTTGAGAAGACCTGGAGATCGAATCCCGGGCTCAGACACTTAGCACCCACCCAGAAACACCTGGCCGTGTAACCTTGAGCAAGTTACTTAACCCCAATTGCTTAGGGTCAGCCAGGTGGCTCATCGAGTAAGAGCACCGGCTCCAGTGTCGGGATAACCTGGATCAAATCTGGGCTCAGATACTCAGCACCACACCCAGAAATAACTGGCCGTGTAACCTTAAACAAGTTACTTAACCCTGATTGCTTTAAAAAAGAAAATGAGAGGTAGAATTCCAGTGTGAGGCACAGCAAGGATAATTTGGCTGGACCAAGAAATGTGTGAAGGGGAGCAATTCAAACCTGGAAATGCAGGTTGGGGCTAGGCTGAAGAGTTTTTAGTTTAATTCTAGCTATAATAGGGAGCCACAGTAGTTTAATGAGCAAGGATTTATATGGTCAGTTCGACCTGTGCTTAGGAATATCATTTTAGCAGCTCGACGGAGCTGGGTGGATTAGAGAAGAGAGAGATTTGAGGCAGAAAGCCCCCTCAGGAGGCTCTTATAAAAATAAAACATACAAATGATGACTAGGGTGGTAGTCATGTAAGAGGAGAGAAGGGGACAGATGCAAGAGATGTGGAGGAATGAGCCAAAAGACTTGGTAATTGATAGGAGAAGTGAGACATGGGAAAGTAAGGAATCTGCTGGCTTCTTCAGAGCTACAGGCAAGTTTATAAATTTTGCTTATTACTAATTTATGTCATGATGTTCATTTTAAGTCTTAAAAACACTTGCTGGTCAACAAACATACTCAGTCAACTCTAGTGGCTTCCTATTAACTCCAGGATCAAAAATAAAATCCTCTGTTTTGCATTCAAATACCTTTATGACCCCCCCCACCCCCACCCCAACCTCTCCAGTCTTCTTACACCTTACATCCTGCCATATATTTTGCTATCCAGTGACACTGGCATCCTTGGTGTTCCTAGCATAAGACACCACCACCCAGCTCTGAGCATTTTTGCTGACTGTCTTCCAATGGCTAAAATGACCTCCTTCCTCATCTCTGCCTCCTGACTTCCCTAGCTTTCTTCAAGTCCCACTTAAAATCCCACCTTCTATGGGAAGCCTTTTCCAATCCTCTTAATTTCCACGCCTTCCCTCTGGTGATTAATTTCTATTTATCTTGTATATAGCTTGTTAGTACATAATTTGCTTGTTGTCTCCTGTATTCGACTGAGTTCCTGGAGAAAAGGGACTGTCTTTTGCCCTTTCTAGCACAGTGCCTGGCAAATAATAGATGCTTAATAAATGTTTATTCTCTGATTCATAATGAGAAAAATATATCAATTCCATTGATTTATAGTGATAGCATTCATTTACTTGTCCATGTAATAAACTTTTATTAAGCGCCTACTGTGTACAGAGTAGTATGCCTGGTTCTGAAGGCTCACAAAGCACCATCAAGCTGCTTGGCTTAGTGGAAAGGACACTGAACCTGGAGTCAGGAAGACCTTACTGGTTATGGACCTGGGTAAGTGACTCAACCTCTCTAATCCACAGTTTCCAAATCTGAAAATGGGAATAATTATACCTAATTTACTGGGCTATTAGGAAGAGCAAATGAAATCAATGGAAAGTGCTTTGTAAAAATTAAAGCACTATATAAATGCAAGCTATTGTTATTACATGTGACTAATTTCAACTCTTTAACGAGGAATTCTGTCATCAGAGCAGATTCAGTTGAGTCAGGGTGTGGAGGAGGGAAGGAGGTATTTGGCATGACCACACCCGTTCCTGTGTGTGGTGTGAAGTGTCCTAGATAAAGCAGTCTTGGGAGTTTAGGATGTTGAGGAACTGGGAGGTCAAGGTATTTGAAAGGGGTGTGGACTGGGGTGGAGAAGACAGATACTAACTATATTGAGGGGGAAGAGTGACCTGCTCCATAGTTGACAGTAACAAGGATATGGACAGGATGGAATGAGTATTACTATCACTCAACAACCTTCTTCCCTCAGATCTACATTTCCCTTCTTTCCTCTCTTCTGCATTTTCCTTCTCCCATAAGTTTTATCCTTGCCTTTACTAACAAAGAAACAATGACACCATAATTTTCCACCATTCTTACAATGTTATCACATACTGCCTTAAACAGTAGTCTATTGTATAAGCAATGGGAACTGGTTGCTAAAACAAATTGTGGAATCCTTTCCCCTGTAGAGATCTTTAAAGATGAAAGATAGCTTTACAAATGGGATATTTTAAATTGAGTCCTATTTCAAGGCAAGAAGGTATGGAATAGACTGGTCCTGTGATTGAATATGTAGGTGGAATTGCCTGTTTGAGGAAACTCTTTCCATCTGTGCAGGTAGCCATGTTATCTTCAGGTTGTAATATTAGTTGGCTAGAGCACTTAGAAGTTAAGTGACTTGCCCAAGGACATACAAGCCAGAATGTATCAGACACATAACTTGAACCCAAGCTTTCTTGTCTTTGTGGTGGGTTCTCCTTCAGAACACCATGTTGTATCTCGACACAATGAATTATGGAGGTCCTATAGAGCATAGGGCCTGGAGTTAGGAAGACCTGAGCTCAAATCTGGCCCTAGATACTTAGCTGTGTGACCCTGGGCAAGTCACTTCACTCTTGCCTCAGTTTCCTCATCTGTAAAATTAACTGGAGAAGGAAATGGCAAACCACTCCAGTATCTTTGCCGAGAAAACCACAAATGGGGTCATGAAGAGTCAGACACAACTGAACAACAACAACAGTAATATACACTGGAGATCTCAGAACTATTAACTTCCTATCTCTTCTAATCATCACTGGGCCCATCCTTGAAGCATCATCACCACCTGACCCATACCTGAAGCCGCTCCAGTAGAGTAGAACCTTCCACAGCTTACACTTTATTGATAATACTTTCAAGAGCCCAGATGGCTTTGATGAGGAGTCACAGTAGGATTTTACAGCTATTGTTTGAGGACCAGCATAATTATCAGATTGTTCACAGAATGAAGAATACTTTGTCCACATCAACTGTTAAAGTTGTAGAGAATTTGTAATCTGGGGTGGAAAGAGCAAATCTCCTCAATTAAATCAAAGATTATTAAAGTAAATAATCCTTCCAATAATCTTATTATCACTTCCTGCTATTCACTAACAGATGGCATGGGGTTGTTGTAAGATCAAAAAATATATATATGTATATATATAATAAATTTAAAATGCATTGAAAATCTTAAAACTATATGAATGCCAACCATTATTATTATAATATTGAGGAAGCATATTGATGGTACAGAGGTTAGTGTTAAACTTGGAGTCAGGAAGACCTGAATTTGAATCCTGTCTCAGGTGCTTACTAGTTGTGTTATCTTGAACAAGTCACCTAACTTTTATCAGCCTCAGTTTTCTCAACTGTAAAACAGGGATAACAGTACCCCCAACTCACAGGGTTGTTGAGAGGATAAAATGAGATAACAAATGTAAAATGCTTTGCAAATCCTAAAGTACTACATAAGTGCTAACTCTTATTATTTTGTCGTCTTGTTGGATGTTGGACTAAAACCCAGGCCTTCCTAAGTTAAACTGCTCTACCCACTATGCCACACTTCTCATCTCTGATAAATTCTGGCTATTTGACCTTGGACAGATCACTTAACCTTCTCAGGGCTCTAGACAACTTTCTAAAACTGTAAGTTGCAGAGAAAGTGTGTCATCCTGCCTAGGTATAAGGAATTCCCTAATATTAATGAAAACAAAAGTCTAGTCCCCATCCCTAATTTTGATGTTTTTTCTGTTCTCATGCCCCAGTGCCTTAAGAATGAACACAACTTTAAGTATGTTAAAATAATGAAAAATAAGGAAACATGGAGTAAAATGAGAAGATACTCTAAACCTGAACTATTCTCCCTTCCTTTTGATTGAATGTTTTCTTCTGGTTTATACAAGAGGCACAATAAGATGTCACTACACCCATTCTGTGGTCTATCACAATGGACAGTTGGGACTTATTTCTCTATTAACTATAGCTTCTCTCCTGGTAACAGATGGCTCCCATCTTTGATTTCAACTTTTTCTAAACATTGCAAGAAGTAACTATCTTGCTGCACAATATTTGATCATTCATTCATTTTAATTCATTGAACAAATATTTATTGAGCACCCACGATGTTGCTTCTTACAATTCAGATAAAAAATAACTAAAGGACCTGACAGCCTGTGATTAATATCTCTCACAGGATCATTAATTTGAGGTTAGTATCATTAAAAGTGTCAGCACCAGGATCAGCTCCCAAGTGTCTTGAGTCTAAATCTTATGTCCTAACTAGGTATATAATACCATCAGCTAGGTGGTGCAGTGGATAAAGCACTGGGCCTGGAATCAGGAAGTTCAAATCTGGTCTCAAACACTTACTAGCTGTGTGACCCTGGGCAAGTCACTCAACCTTGTCTACCTTAGTTTCCTCCTCTATAAAGTGAACTGGAGAAGGAAATGGGAAGCCACTCCATTCTTTACCAAGAAAACTACAAATAGAATTAGACAAAACTTTGCTTTGTTTTCTCCCAATTATCCTCTGAGGTAAGTAGCACATATGATTGTCCCCATTTCACAGATGTGTAAGAGTTTATTAATCTGCCTTTACAGTGGACTTCTGATGTTCTCCAGTTGGCTGATTCCCTTTGACTGATCTTTGCTTTGGAGGTTGTCCCTCACTAACCTAATCCTAAGAGACATGGTGCCAAGGACATATGACATGGAGTTTCTGAACGGCAGCCCAGCACCTGAAGAGGGGTGTGAAATCCCATAATAGAAATCAGACTGGGTCAACAAGAGGATGGGACCAATATTGGAGCAGGTATTCCACAAGGGAAGGGGGAGCACAGAAACCATGGCCCTCCCCACCATGTCACTGTTTGGAGAAATAATACCAGTTATCTATCTTGTGCTAATTTTTCTCTGATTCCCAGAACCTTATGCAGAACTACAGTTATTAAATACATGATTATTCAAGATTCTGTATACTGAACATGCTTTTTTTACAACCTTTCCTTCAATTCAGAAAAAAAATTATTGGTGTCAGAGATAGATTCATCTCTTTATATACAATATCAAAATTGTTATGTGTAGAAATTTAAAAAATGAAAATTTAAGAAGGAATTGAGTGTCAGTTACTTCTGTAGTTGTTAAGGGTTTAAAATTAAGGGACACAATAGATAGAGTGCTAGGTATGGATGCAGGAAGATCTGAGTTCAAATCTTACCTCAGATATGTACTAGTTTTGTAGTGCTTCGGCAACTTGACCTCTCTCAGTCTCAGTTTCTTTAGTTGTAAGATGAACTGGACTCCATGGCTTCTATTGTCCCTTTATCTCTCCATATTTCAAGCTTTAACTTTCTATGAATTCTAAGAATACCTGTTGGTTCTCTGTGGGTGGTTTTATTTTACTAGACAAAAACATGTTATTTTCATATAAGAAATAATCTACCAGAGACCAGAAAATGACAGAATTCATTTTCCTTCTCAAGAATTAAGGAGAGAAGTTCTAATACTAATATTTTCTTTTATCTGGTTACTTGAGAAAAAGATATATTTTAGACCACCTTATACAGAATTATCACTTCTTTTAAGAGGAGTATAAAAGAGATGATTAAAACAGAACAAAGGCATAGAGTACTGCCAGCTGAAAGAAATGGAAGAGGAAGAAGAAGAGGAAGAGAAGGAAACAAGTATAGTTTTCAAACCAATGATCAAGCAAAACAGTTTAATAACCTAGAGGAATATTGCCACCAGGTGGCATGATGTATGATAGAGTGCTGGACTTGGAGTCAGAAAGACCTGTGCCCAGAGTTCGTCTCCAGCATTCTTGCTTTCTGTGTGACTGAGTATATGGACAAATAATTTATTCTTTTAGAGCCTTCATCCATAAAATGGGGGTAATCAAACCTGTAGACCCACTTCACAAGACTGTTATGAGCCACAGACAAAGTCATAGAGGTAAAGTGCTTTGCAGACTCTAAAAGGCTATATATTGAACCCCTTGTAGTGAATATGTGGGAAGATGAGGACAAAAGGCATGGATGGGTTGGAATTAGCATTGTTGGAGAGAATACCCATGCTGAGATCATAGATACACTGAAATACTGGAGTACAAATGTCACTTGTTATTATCGTTGTTATAGTATTATTAATAAAAGTTATAATTATATAATATGACAATAGTGATGATAAGTCCTTGGGAATGGTATAGGCTCCATGGGGGCAACAACTATGTTCAATCATGTCTGTATCTTCTAGCACTTAGCACAGTCCTTCCTATATCTTTGGTCTTTGGTAAATGTTTGTTGAATTGAATTGAATAAAAATTAATCCTGAGAGAAACTTGAGAGAAATAGAACCAATAAATCATATGGAAAAACTTCTATTTCTGGTAGTTTAGTAAAGTTATGTAAATGGGAAAGTGAAGGGGTGTAAGTTTCATTATCTCACAGACAGTCAAATTTCTCTATTACTATACAGGAAACACTTTTAAAAATATCTTAACTTTAAATGTATCTCAATGAAAATTTTGCTTGGAGACATCTACATATCAAGAGTCACATAATTTAACACGAACCATCTCATTTATCCTCTCAAAAATGGTTCAAAGAAATTTGGCCAAGAATGGCCCTTTAGGAGAAAAATCTAGCCTTGAACTCATCCTTGGCCTGCTCAGAAGCAACTTGTGAAAGTTTGCACTTTTGCATTTGGTTTTTTTGCATAATACACAGGTGTTACTCAATGATCTGTTCTCGGAAACCCCTTTTTGCACCATTTCTCAGTCTTAAAGGAAACCATAAAAGAATGAAACTGTACATCTTATACAGAAGGTACATTACTAATCCTATGCTTTATTTCTGAGATTGACCTAGTCTGTTTTTTTAGGGACTTGACTTTAGAGACTTGCTTTAGAAAACAGATTACAACTTCAATGATTAATTTTTTTTTCTTGATCAGCATCATTTTTAGAAATAGAAAATTCTTAAACCTCCATTCTGTTTTTCTGGATAAACCATTGTAATTAATTAAATACACAAGCATATAAACTTACACATGTAGGTGTATTAGACACAGACATATATATATACATATGAAGAATGAACTTATGATATCTCTGATATACAGAGCTCTCAGATAAAGAAACTCCTTCTACCCATGCAGGTTGGCAACTTATAGCCTCAGAGAGTTGTCTAGAGTCTCTCTCTCTTTTTCTCTTTCACTCTCCCTTCCCCACCACCTCCCCTTCTTCTTCTCCCAGCCCTCTCTCCATATATATGTATATGTGCACACACATATACACATGTAAATACATACATATTATACTTAGGTTATCTCAACACATGGTTAACACACACATGTACATGTTATATATGGGTTGTCCCAATAGTCTTAGTTCAGATTTAAGTTTTAATGGCTTAAAACTGCACTAAGACTTTTCAGACAACCTGTGTGTATGCATGTATGTATATATGTATGGACATGTATGTATATATGTTGTCACACATATAGGTGTATATATTTATAAAATCTTTACCCACACTCAAAATCCTTACTTTGGAGAAGTATAATTCTTTCCTTTTCTTTCTCTTCTTCATCCTCCTCTTCCATTTCTTTCACTTGCTAGTAATCTAGCTCTTTTTGTTTTTTCTTTTATGTCACTCCTCAACTGGAATGATTATCTCTTCATAGGGTTGTTTGCAATATTTCTCTTCCTCAGGCTCCAGCTTCCTTCTTTGCTCCCTGAAGAAAATAAAGTACAGATAAGTTCCATTAGACTCTATGGGGATAGTTTCAAAGTAAATGTTTTCAAAGAGGGCAATCTTACTATGAGTTGGTGTAGAAAAAGCAGACTTGGCAGTGCTGTGCCCAGGGATCCAATTGATCCAAGTGACGAAGTATTTCTATCAGAGCATCTGCCTCCTGTCATAGATAATACCATCAAGGACAATAGGGCAAGCTTGACAGCTTTTCTACTCTGCCCTGGGAACCTTGTCTTGCCAGTGATCTAAGAGTTCTTGACAATATTTTTTTAGATGTTGACATGATATTGCATCATATTTTCTGAGTGTTGAAAATGGGCAGTGCCTGCTGGTTCCTTCATTTTAAACTTTATTTTCTATAATTTTGTAATGAGGAAAAAGACATATTTTGAAATAAAGGAAATCTTGTTTGCTACTATACACCATTTCCTACAAAGAAAAAAATGTCAAAAGAAATATAATAGAAATTCACATTTACATTAAGTGACTAACAATATAGTAGGAGTAATAATAATAATAAATAGAATTATATAACATATGTAAAATGTTTTGCAAATCTTAAAGTGTCATATTAATGTTAGTTATTATTATTGCTAATTAATTGCAACTAGGAAGTTGAATATAGAGGGAAACTGATGTTTATAACTCTCCAAAATCTGGTTTTAAATGACCTTTAGGGCTTACTTATATTAGTGCAATAATAAAGGATTAGCACTTTAAAATAGGAAAATACATTCTAAATATGTGTGAATGTGTGTCATTTCTTTTGATCCTTACAATAACTCAGTGAAGTAGGTTGTATAGAATTATTACTCCCTATTTTACTGATTAGGAAATAGAGGTTCAGAGATGTGACTTGCCCATGATCACATGGTTCATTAAGTGTCAGAGGCAGAATTCAACCACAGGTGTGTCCTGACTAAACTCCATCATGCTATCTATTATATGTAGGTAGCAGAATTGATAGAGTGAAGCACCTGGAATATGGAAAACCTGAGTCCTGCCTCAGATACTTGTACTAGCTGTGTGACCCTGGGCAAATCAATTAACCTGTCTGCCTTAGCTTCCTTATCAGCAAAATGGGGATAATAATAGCACTTATCTCCAGGTGAGGCTAAGACAAAATAATATTTGTACAGCTGTTTGCAAATTTTAAAATGCTATGTTATTATTATTTATCATGATTATTGTTCCATGCGTCTTGAAAATAGTGGAAAGAGTCTTTGAATTTGGAGTTAGAAAACACTGTGGAACTAGGCACAATGTGCACAAGTTTCAGAAAGGCAGATTTAAGCTTGATGTAAGGGGGAAAATTCCTAAAAATTAGAACTTCCCCAAAATAGAGTACCTTGGGAGGCAGTTTCTCCCTTTCCTAAAGGTCTTCAAGCACAGTTTGGGTGGACCATTCTTTGGGGATGTCATATAGGGGATTCTTATGCAGCCACAAATCAAATTTGAATTCTCTCTGAACAAATATCTTGTGCAGTCTCTCCAGTTTCTATGGAGAGAGTTCTGAAGTACACAAGAAAACCTAGATCTCAGAATTTGAGCATATCTGTGACATTCTCTTGGGGAGATACCAGCTACAAGGCCACAAGCCCTGTATTTGTGCACAGATCGGTGCATACATATCCTTACACACCATGACAGTCATAGTGGGGAAGGAGATCCAAGATAAGGCTCCTAGCCTCCACATTCTCCCACAATTACTTTCCATTTTCATGCTGACATGCACACTTGGAACTGAGTCCCTACAATCAATGGCTCTTCTCCCAGAGTTTGGCCTTCACACCCTCCAGTCTGACTTCTAAACGTGTTTGCCACACGCACGTCACTGGCTTACTACATTTCCCTACATTACTCTAGCAGAGATCGCATCAGTTGCCCCTTTTTCAAAGTGCCCCTGTAATATCAAGAGGTAGGAAGTAATTTTTCCACCTCTCCCACAGTATCTCAATCTTTTGACATTCTTTACCATCAACTAACCTAGGTGGATGCAGATGCCAACCTGACTATGCTTATCTGGCAGTGAGTTAGCAACTTTGTCTTTAGTCCGAGTTTTTTCTTCAGTTGTGATCTAAGTTATGACTGCCTAATCATTCATTCAAAAAACTTTTATTGAGAGTGTAGCACACATTTTGGCTGTAGCCACAACGATGACTCACAGGACTGGGGAGAAAGGTTTACCCAGAATTCCCTGGCACATAGTAAGTGCTGAGTAAACACTTGCTTGTAGACTGACTGGCTTATTAACTTTGAGCTAGAATTGTCTTGTGAGAAAAAGAGAGTTACAGGATGCCATCTAAGGTGTCAGAGGATGCCAGAAAACTATCATGGCTTGCTATAAGAGAAGCATGCTGGCCTAGAAGGAGGATCAGGGCAAACTGCTTTCTGTAACTGTTTATTGAGAATCAGAAGAGAGCAGCCAAGGCAGACCAATGGAAATTGCTATGAACTAAGGACACAAGCAGGCTCAAGTACAAGTCATAGGACTAATGCGGCACATAAAAACCCTTCAAACCACAATGCCTTACTTTCCTTCCTACTGTGTGGTGTGTGTATACACACATACATGTGTGTATACATGTGTGGTTGTATCCATGTGTATACACACATGATTAGGTGGAGGCTGGAGGGGAGGGAAGATTCCCATTTATTGTTGAAATCATTAGCTTCCTGCTTCCAATCCTTTTTCAGGCTATTTTGAGCAGCGGCAGGATTGGGGAGTTT
Source organism: Petaurus breviceps papuanus (assembly GCF_028583685.1). Classification (NCBI taxonomy): domain Eukaryota; kingdom Metazoa; phylum Chordata; class Mammalia; order Diprotodontia; family Petauridae; genus Petaurus; species Petaurus breviceps. The sequence continues at coordinate 473,407 of NW_027187150.1, forward strand.
TACTTTTTAAAATATATACATATATGTATATAATATATAATATACACAGAAGCATTTCTATTTACCAAGTAGAACAGAAAAATAATATACAAAGTACTTGAAACTAAATCTATTATGTGCATCTTGCTTTTTTAAAAAGTATGTAAGTTCAACCTGTTACTTTTAAAGCTATCTTGCTTGTTTTCTTCTGAACACCTGTGCTCTTTTGTGTATTTTTCTCTCTCTTTTTTTTAAAGAAACACTATCCCTTGCCCTCCTCTCCCCACCAAATCCTTCCTTCAATTGAACAAAAGAAACATAAAACCATGATCCTGAACAAACTTTGTCAAGCAAAGCAAATCCATACAGTGGCCATGTCCATAAATATACATACATGTATGCATACAAATGCATATATACATGCATGTATATATACATGTATGCATATACACATGCATGTATATATACATGTATGCATATACACAATGTTTTCTTGTTCAGTTGAGATAAACTGGGGCCAGAGGCACAAGAATAGAAAGAGGAATGCAGATATCCATAGACTTATTTTCTGTTTCCCTTTTGCTTAACACCCAGCCCCTGAACATCATCTAGGATGGGATTGTCCACAGATCAATGCATCTGCCACTGTGGGTAGGTAGGAGGAAGGGCCATAACAGGCTCTTTCCACCTATTCCTAGGCTGATCAACTCTTAACTACCCACCCCACTGTTCTTCATACTTAAAATCAAACTTCCCAATTACTTTGAGGGTCTTAGTATTGGTGGATTCAAAGACCTCTATAAACTTTAAAGCCTCAGTTTTCATCCAATAAGAGTGAGTATTCCTTCAACTCTGTACCTCCCATGTAGGAATTGAAATAATTGGTGAGTACTCACCTTGATACAAATCTATGATCCAGGATACCAAGGAAATGTAGACCTGAGTTTGGAACAATTGCAAATTGTTCAGCCTAAATATAATTCCAGTAATGATGGGGACCCATGGTAATGTATAATCTAATCATTGCATGGAACTTCGGTGGTGCAGATGAATACTATGTCCAGCCATGGTACCCTACCGACCCCAATAAAGAATTTTCTCCTTAGTTCCAGAACTATCAGGCCATTTTAAGTGAGCCATATCCATTCATTGGCCAGGCTAGATATTTTGGCTCAGCAAGAATTTAGGGGTAAAAAGACTGACAGAAGACATTTATTTTGCCCTCCTTTGTATGGTCAGATACCTATTGTTTCTTGTTAAGAAGAACAGGTAGTTAAAACTTTATCATGAATATAGATCCCTGATGGCTATCATTACCTGGACCTGTCCTTGATAATCTACATGCTGGATCAGCTAAAAGCACCAATTATAATTAGCAGATTGGACCTCTGGGGAATGCAGTGGTATTGGTAGTAGTCCAAAGTAGGCATAGCACATATCATTAAAATGCTTATCTTAATATTTCTTTAAAAAGTGGAAATTTATTGAATCCTGATAAAACTAAAGAAACTAAGACTTTTTAAAATAAATTATTTAAACTTTACTTTAAAATACCCCAAATATTTCTGCAAACTCACTGACTTGTAAATTCTCTACAATGCAGGTAACAACACATTTAAGCCTTTTCATCCAATGTGACTCTTCCTTGTGTCTTCCCATATGTTTGACACAGGTGGTCCACCCAATGTGCTGGGGGTTTTGTTTAATTTCTTCTAACAAGTAGAAGGTACCAGTGGAGCATTCTGGGTGGCTGCCTATTATCCTTTACTCTTACCACTTGACCAACTCATTCCTTTTCCCATCATGCAATTTATTGCTGATCTCTTTTACTCCTCTTCTTCAGAGTTCTTCACAGAATACATATTGCAGCTTGCTCACAGCCATTATATATCTATCTCCCCCTTGCCCTTGTATAACCCTCTTACTTTAAAAATGGGCCTTTGCTTTCATGAGAAGCTTGTGGTTATTAAAGGAGCATTGCAATTTCTTGAAGGAAATCTTGCTCATTTTCCCATTTAACTCTGGGCTTTGCTCATTGTCACACGCACACACACACACACACTGTTGGACAAATGCTGTAGGTTGTTCTTCTACATGGATGTTGAAATATAGACTATAGACATTCTTCATCTACTTGACCTTTCCCTTGTAATTGTACAAGCCAAATTCTTCTGAAGGATTATAATGCTCTTCAAGGATTATAAAGTGTTTCACAGCTTTGTGAATGTCATGTACAAATACAAACATCTAGAGGACCATCCATAGAAAATCCGTCTACAAACTGGATCTCTCCAAAAAAAAAGTTTGACTTAAAAGTCAGGAAGACCTGGGTTAATAGTTCTATGACCCTGGGCAAGTCATTTAATTTTTCTGGGCCTCAGTTTCCTCATATGTAAAACAATGGGGGTCAGACTTGATCATATCTATGATCTTCCATAATAGTTATAAATATATTTGTTGAGCATACATATCCCTGTTTTATGTCTCATTTGAAGTTAATTATCAGAGGGTTATTGGACAATAATGTTTCTGTTCAATCTTTCAAACAATTTTAACTGATTTTGATGGATGCAAGAAATCTTGTTGTAAAGGAGCCAGTAAGGTGATTATTTTTATTCTCATACATTAAATATTTCTTAGTATTATAATAATACAGTACAATCTGATCTTATATTTTCTACATTTTTTAGTTGATTGTGAAATGGTAAGAATGTAGTCTGTTGTTGAATATAGCTTGTAAAAGCCTGCTTATTCCCTACTAACACCCTCATCAAAGACACCGCATTATAGGTGACTCTCATAAAGATTCTGTGTAGATTAAAGGAGAGATGGAATATAGGTCAGTTGTTATTTATGTTCTCTCAGACACTTTTTTTTTTTTGGTACAAGATTTTTTTCCCACAGCTTTGGTATCTTTCCCTCTTTCAGGCACCTTGTATCTCAATCCCTCAATGCCTTCACAATTGTGTCACCTCAAGCAAGTATCTCCTTAGATACACATTTGGTCAATACAGCTCTTTCCCCTATATTTGTTCTCTTTAGTGTCATTTCCACCTCTTCTTTAAGCACATCTGCAACTATGATGTTAAGCATGATACAAGTATGTTGGTTCTATGGTCCTCGATAGACAAAATAATTATAATGATTTTTGCAAATCTTTTTCCCTTTCTGCTTGCAAGCCTTCTTCCATTTTGATCCTTTAGTGCTCCTGTGATAACTTAACTTAGGTGGATCTTTTGCTGAGCTGGCTTTAAACAGGTTTTACTCTCCATTTCTATCTTTTCTATAAAATGATATTGTTTGTAATTGTCCATCATTTTTAGTAATATTTTTAATGTATATTCTAACCCAGTATTATCTCTTTTTTCCTTTTTTTTTTTTTGGAGGGCAGTTGAGGTTAAGTGACTTGCCCAAGGTCACATGTATAGTTTTTGTATTAAGTGTCTGAGGCCACATTTGAACTCAGGTCCTCCTGACTCCAGGGCCAGTGCTCTATTCACTGCGCCACCTAGCCGACCCTTAACCCAGTATTATCTTTGGCAGCTGTCTCTCTCCATTTGGCAAATAAATTAAATATTTGTTATCTAAGGTGCTTTATGGACTCTCTTGGTCTCCTTGTAGTAATTAATTTACATTGGTTTAGCTTTTCAATAAAAATACTATAGTGGTGTTGATGTCATTTCTCCAGTCCATTTCCCATTTTTTGTTTTCAGTTCCATGTTTAAAAAGTTCAGAGTTTTTTCACCTGTCTGGTGTATCTTTCTCTCATTATTATCATTATTATTTTACAATTCTGATCTTATCTCTATTGAGCTGACAGACTAGTTATAGAAAGACAACTAAACAGAAAGAATTTCCACATCACCAGTCTTGGTGATTGGCAAAATGTAATCTATTTTTGGTGTTACATGGTACTCACCATTTCCAACACCTACTAATTTTCTTCTTAAAGAAAATGTATCAGAAGCATAAACCATTTGCGTAATCTATGTCTTTGATCTTTATCCTTTCTTCTTCCTGAACTATGTTTTCCCATATATTTCTCCTATACTCACCTTTTCCCACCTGAAGTTACCAAGTGTCAGAGTGTGTGTTTTAATTTGAATGGTCCTACCAATTTCTTTTAGAATTTCTATACTGCTTCATCCTCAGCAATCAAGATTGGTATATGAGATGCAAATATTTTCATGGTGATCTTTTTACAAATACTTACCATGAGTACTTCAGTACATAATGGCCAAATATCCCATGAAGTCATGTTACTTGTTGCCTTTGGGTATATTATAAAACTCTGTCCCATAAACTCTTTTCTTCAGCTATCCAAGGAGAACCTATAAGCCAATTTTCCATTTCACAGAAACTTTCATCTTCTGGTTGGGGTTATAGCTGTAAGGTCAAGATTAATATAATTCAGCTCCTTATCACATTTACAATACCAAGTCAAAGTAAAGTTTATGAACAATCTACAAACTCTGTTATTCTTAGTACCTTTTGCCCACTTTCTTGATACCTTCAACTGCATAAGGTAGGCTTCTGCAGTGACTTAGAAAGTGAGACTCAAATACCACATTTTTGTTGTAATGCTAACACTAGCTCTCATGATTTTTATCTCTACCTTTGTAATAAGCTAGCCCAAATGAAACAAAACAGATTAAGTTTTCTTCACCTAGAGAAAGAGATTTTATTCACCAAAGACTCAAATTCTTCAGTGATATCATTGTAATTAACTGATTCTTGTTTAATGTATAAAAATATGAGTAAATCAAAATGTTGATGCGTCATTATCCCCCTTTGATTTTCATGTGGGAGTTTCAAAGAAGTTTTTTCATATGAACAAGTAAAGACTGTAGACATGACATTTCCCTGAGCTCCTCCTCTACCCCCCATAGCCCTAGGCCCCTGGCTCCCCACCTTCATCTGATCCCCTTTTCTTTCTCCTGTTGGTCTCTGTCCAGAAGCTACCTATCATATTGGCTACCTATGAACCCTGTGTTTTGGAGATCTAGCTGTGTGTTTGGAGATACACTAGGCTCCCTGCCCCCATTCCTAGTTAAATAACTCATTTTGCCTACAAACTCCTCTTGCCCCACTCTGTTCCCAAGTCCATTTCCATCAATGCTTCTCTACTGTTCTTCCCACAGAGTCCCAACAAGGTTGCCCCCGCTCCCCTATTCATGCTTTTTCTAGACTGATAGTCAGAGGGGAGAGGAGAGCAATGGCAATGCAGTTCAACAGTAGTGGGGACTCATGCTGTAAGCCAACTTGACTTTTTTCTACATTTCTACAACTCCTAAATTATACAATATGATGCTTATTATATAATACAACAATTTGAAGTTAAAACTAAAAGAGTACATAATGCAATTAAATTAAAATGCAAAATCATTTTTTCTTGAGATCTTGGATACACCCTGTATATATGCCTGGGCTAGGAGTGGAGAAAGTAAATCTGATCTGAAGGTGGTAAATGAAAAAGAGCCTTCCAAACTTGGAATGCCCTCTTTAGAACTCATGTGACTTTTTTTGCTTCTTATAGTACTGTCCTGTTCCCAATGTCTGGGAGTCCAATTGACATACCTACCGTGGTCAATGTGTGTGTGTGTGTGTGTGTGTGTGTGTGTGTGTGTGTGTGTGTGCGCACTGAGGAGTTTGCTACCGAGTAGAGGTATATGTCTTGCTGACACGGAAACACAAGCAAAAACCATTAGAATGCAACCACTGTCCCTAAGAGAAGGAAAGGGTGGCTTAACCATCTGGCAGGCAGAAAGTCCAACAAGAAGGTACAGTTACCATGGATAAAATTTAAGTAAAACTTTGTGTCAGAGTACTTAACCCTTGAAATGGACCAGTATACAACCCATAACAGGCACACTGTTTTGGCAGGAGACTTGCTTGGAGAGTTTCTTTAGAGGAGAAGCATGCACTGAACCAGGCAATTTCTTGTCATTGTCACTGCCACTGTCACCCCCCTCCCCCCCAGTGTAGATGTATTAGTTCCCAAGGAGGATACAAAAAAGCTAGGATATTGAGGGCATAGATGTCATAACTCCCTTGGTGCTGTTCCGAAAGGGAGGACAACAAGAAGAACATAGTTCATAGTAAGTATTTAATAAGATGAATAGATAAATGTAGAACTGTGTCCTGTGTGGTTCTACAACTATGTGACCTTAATCAGATTGCTTCAGCTCTCTGAGGCTAAGTTTCCTTAACTGCAATAGAAGAGAAGTGGAATGAATGTTCTCTCAGGTACCTTTCAGCTCTAACATTCTATGTGGGTCCAAAAAAAAAAAAAGGAAACCTAATCTTGACCATCATTTTGATGGAATGATTCCCTGACATTCCTGTTTTTCTCCATCTGGATCTGATGGTCCCTGCTATTTGTGTCCCAGTTAGTTAGTAGGCAGTAATTGTGAAACCATACACTAACTTATATAAATGTCATGCCAATGAAAATGTTAACTGAAGAAAAATGAAGTGACATTTAGGAAACACGAGTCAATAAACGGAAAATTATTTCGGTGCAAATGAATAGCTGTCACTTGAAATGAATAGGGTGAAAATGGACTGTTACACTTGATTTCAGTTCCAGATTATCCCAAAGTTGCATTATTGGATATACCTCCTGCCTAAGATCCTTCTTCTGACACCTTTAAAAAGTCCCTTTAGGGGCAGCTAGGTGGCACAGTGAATAGAGCACCGGCCCTGGAGTCAGGAGGACCTGAGTTCAAATGTGACCTCAGACACTTAACACAAAAAAACCAGCCATGTGACCTTGGGCAAGTCACTTAACCCCAACTGCCCTACCTTCCCCCTCCAAAAAGCAAAAACAAAAAAAAACCCCACCCCTTTGGAAGAAGTAAAATCCTAAACCTGGATCCCTGCATGGATCCACTTGCTAGAATATGGTGGGGTAGATGACTGACTATGGAGAGCTAATAGTGTAGTTTTAGGAGGAAGGCTCTGCCTTGTTCCCAAGAGCACTTGGGGAAATGACATAGAAGTTCAGATAACATGGTGTTTCTTTGTCTCCTACAAGACCCTTCTGATCATTTTAAATCTTAGGGGTAGAAATTGAACCTGTGATTTCATTGGTATAGGGAACTCCCAGGAGAGGAAACTCCCTCCACTAGTGTAGGCCAGCACCTTCTTTTCAACTAATAGTCTTAGAGAATTGCCTTAGAACATTACTAGGTTAAGTGACTTGCCTAGCATCACATAGTCAAAATAAGTAAGAATAGGATCTTGAAGCCACCTTCCTGACTTTGAGGCAAGCTCTTTATCTACCATAGCACACTGCCATTCTTTTTTACAATTTGGTATGACATGGCAAATTCAATCTTTAAATATTAAAATTTAAATACTAATAAACAACTTGCATATAAATTAATAGAACAAGAAGCTTTTTTATTACAAAGGTGGAGTAATTTTTTCTTTTAAAAAGTCTTTTCAGTATAATGCCATGATTTTTTTTCTTTTTAAACATTACAAAGGAAAAGGTACATACACACAAAGTACAGCAAAGACGAAGACAAATTTTGTCCTTAGAGTAAGAGTCCCAGAGAGACTTAAGCCACTATTGCCAGACCAATGATCTGTATTAGAGCTGAATTTACTGTTACTCTGTGAACTTTTGCCAGAAGAGATAAGACCACCCCCAGTTTCCTTCATCTGTCCCCAACCAGGTAATGGGCACAAAAGTAATTAAAATACTGCCTGTATTTGAACTTTGGACAATTTTCATTTGTTTAACTGTTTTCTGAACTTTTTGAATTATATATCCCTTATTTGTTGGCATTACATCAAAAGGAATAGAAACAAGTTTGTTTCATTAATTTTCAATAACTTTGTACCACAGCTCTCACCCGTAGATGATCTTAATGAAATTCTGGTGGCAATTAAACTAGATTTTTATGGTTCACTGAAGTAAGGGTTAACCAGCAGCATTCATCAGCCTATATGTCTTTTTTTGACTTTTCATTAATGTTAAAAAGCAGTTTGTTATCAGAAGCATTGCATCATTCTGGCCCAGTGTGTGGTTTTCCTTCTGTTCAGCCATACTCATTGCTCTTTTCTAATGTGCTTAGCACAGTGCCTGGCACATAGTAGGACCTATATAAATGCTTAACCCCTTCCATTCTTGATTCAAAGTGCAGATTCTTTTTTTTTACATAGCTAATGGGGGAATTTGTTTTATTTGACTATATATGTTTGTAATAGGGATTTTGTTTTTATTTCTCACTGGTGGTATGGATAGGTAAAAGGGAGAATAGAAGGCTTTACTTGATTAAAAAATTATTTTAAAAAAAAAGCAAAGAATCATCCTTTAAAACAAAACTGATATTTTCCCTACTATAAACTCTATATCTTCAATTTAATAAGCTATAACATTCTCAGATTTTACTCTTTTGCTAACTAGCCAGGAAGAGTTCACAGTTCATATAAAAAACTGTAATATAGGACAGCTTTGATAATGGACAAACATTTTTACAGAGTACATGGAGGGGAGTAAGGTGCAAGAGGAAGGGGTCAGGTTATGAAGGGCTTAAAAAAACCAAACAGATTTTATATTTGAACCTGGACATAATAGGGAGCCACTGGAATTGACTGAATTGGGGTATCATATGGTCATACCTAGGCTATAGGAATATCATTACAGTAAGTAGATTAAAACAGTCCTGCTCTCAAGAATTTCACATTCTAATGGAATGTGTAGGCTTGATAAAAATAAGATATCAAACTTTTTTCAGTCAGTTAACAAGAATTCATTAAGTACTTGCTATGTGCCAGTTTCGAAAGTAGATAAAGAAGGAAAAAAAGGACTAAGACATATGTGTGTATGTCAGGGAAATAGAAATAAACATACACATAAAAGTACAGCAAAGACAAGGACAAATTTTGTCCTTTCTTCTCTGGTAAATCAATATTGAATTATTTCCTTCCCAAGTCCAAGTCTATGTGATAAATTTTTGTTAATTGGAATTATATCTATTCTTTAAAATGGAAGTTACTGCAATTATCTGTCTCTAGCCTCCACCCCTTGGAATAGTTCATTCTCACAATTCTTTCTTCTGCATTCAAAAACTTATATACAGGAATTTAAAATGAAAAAAAACATATATAATATCTCTTTCATTTGTGCAGAGATAGTTCATCATTCAGCGATGAGGAAATATCCTGAGTGTGGAAACCCAAGTCTTATAGTGGGGGGGGGGG